>NW_023330870.1:0-123863 GCF_011100685.1 Canis lupus familiaris | reverse complement strand
CATGGTCAGAAGGGCCAAGACAGGCCAAAGTGGGGTTCACAGTCACTAGGGCACGGTGAGACCGAGAGGGGGCCAGAGTCATCTGGTCCAGGTGAGGTCCAGTTGTGGAACACAGTCACCGGGTCCCAATTTTGCCCAGTTGAGGACCATGGTCAACAGGGTCAGGTGAGACCCAGTTGGGGACCAGAGTCCCCAAATCCAGGGTGAAGCCCAGGTGGGGACCAGAGTCACCAGATCCAGGTGAAGCCCAGGTGGGGACCACAGTCACCAGATCCAGGGTAGTCTCAGGTGCAGACCAGAATCACCAGGTCCAGGTGAGGTGCAGGTGGCAACCACACTCACCAAGTCCCGGTGAGGCCCTGGTGGGGACCAGAGTCACGAGGTACATGAGAAGCTAGAAACACTGCACGACCAGGTCCACGTGATGTCCATGCTGGAATGAGAATCACCAGTTACGTGAGGACCAGGTGGGGATCCGACTCACCATGTCCAGGTGAGACCCAGGTTCGAACCAGTGTCACCATGTCCAGGTGTGGCCCAGGTGAGGACCAGAGTTAATAGGTCTGGCTGGGTCGCTATTAGTGAACAGTGCAACCATATTCTGATGCTACCCAGGTGGGTACCAGAGACACCGGTCCTGGTGTGGCCCAGGTGGGACCAGAGACACGAGGTCCAGCTGAGGTCCCGATGGGAACCACAGTCTCCAGGTCAGGTGAGGCCATGCTTAGGATCAGAGTCACCAGTTACAGGTGAGGCCCAGGTGGAGCCAGAGTCACTTGGTACAGAAGAGGCCAAAATCAGGACCAGAATTACCAGGATCAGGTCAGTCCCAGTGGGAATAGAGTCACCATGTCTCGATGATGCCCAGGTAGAACCAGAGTCAACACGTCCAGATGAGTCGCAGTGGGGAGCATGCTCACTAGGTCCCGGTGAGTCCAAGTGAGGACCAGATTTACCAGGTCAAGTTGAGGCCTAGAGGGGTACCAGATTCACCTGGTCTAGGTGACATCCAGATGGGGACCAGAGTCATCATGTCAGGCTGAGGCCCAGAGGGGATCTAGAGTCATCATGTCCAGGTGAGACTCAGGTGTGGAACAGAGTATCCAGGTCATAATGGTCCACAGGAAGGAACAGAGTCACCAGATCTGGGTGAGGCACAGTTAGGATCAGAGTCACCAATTCCAGGTGAGGCCAAGAAGGAGTCCACAGCAATCAGGTCCAGGTGGGGAGCAAAGTCACCAGGACTGGATGAGGCCCGGATGGGGACCAGATTCTCCAGGTCCAGGTGATTCCCAGGTGGTTACCAGAGTTACGAGTTCCGGGTGAGGACCAGGTAAGGACCAGATTCACCAAGTCCAAGTGAGGCCCACGTGGGGACCTGTGTCACCAGGCATGTGTGAGACCCAGGTGACAACCCCACTCACCAGGTCCAGGTGAGGCCAACCTGCAGGCCAATGCAGAGGAACCATCTCCCTATGATGCCCAGGTAGGGACTAGAGTTACCAGGTCCAGGTGAGGCCAAACTGCAGGCCATGCAGTGGAACCATGTCCCGATAATGCCCAGGTAGGGACCAGAATCACCAGGTCCAATGAGGCCCAGATGGAGCATATTCACTAGGTCCAGGTGAGGTCCAGTGGAAGACCAGAGTCACCAGATAAGGTGAAGTCCAGGTGGGGACCAGAGTCACCAGATCCAAGTGAAGCCCAGGTGGGGACCAGAGTCACTAGGTCCAGATGAGGCCCAGGTGAGGATCAAAGTTACCAGGTACACGTGAGCCCCCGGTGGGGATCAGAGCCAAAAGGTCCACGTGAGGCCGGCTTGGGGACCATCGTCAACAGGTCTACGTGAGGCCCAGGTGTGAAACAAAGTAATCATGTCCAGGTGAGTCCCCGGTGGTGAGAAGAGTCACCACGTCCAGTTGAGGACCAATTGGGGACCAGGATCACCAGGTACAGGGGAGGCCCTTGAGAGAACCAGAGTCAACAGTTTGAGGTCAGGCGCAGGTGGCAACCAGGGTCAGCAGGTCCAAGTCAGGCCAAAGTGGGGTTCACAGTCACTAGGGCAAAGTGAGACCCAGAGGGGGACCAGAGTCACCTTGTCCAGGTGAGATCCAGTTGTGTAATACAGTCACCGGGTCCCAATTCTGCACAGTTGATGACCATGGTCAACAGGGCCAGGTGAGGCCCAGATGGGGACCGGAGTCCCCAAATTCAGGTGAAGCCCAGGTGGGGACCACTGTCACCAGATCTAGGGTAGTATCAGGTGGACACCAGAAGATCACCGGTCCTGTGGCGTGCAGGTTGGCAACCACACTCAACCAAAGTCCCGGTGAGGCCCCGGTGGGGACCAGAGTCCACGAGGTACTGAGAAGCTAGTAACACTGCAGCACCAGGTCCACATGATGTCCATGTGGGGAACGAGAATTACAAGTTACAGGGTGAGGAGCAGGTGGGGATCCGAGTCACCATGTCCAGGATTGAGGACCCAGGTGGGAACCAGTGTCACCATGGTCGTCGTGTGCCCGGGTGGAAGACCAGAGTTATTAGGGTCCGGCTGGATGAGTGGTTAGTGAACAGTGTAACCATATCCTGATGCTACCAGGTGGGTACCAGAGACACCAGGTCCTAGTGAGGCCCAAGGTGTAAACCGGAGACATGAGGTCCAGGTGAGGGTCTCGATGGGAACCACAGTCACCAGGTCGGTGAGCCCATGCATAGGATCAGAGTCACCAGGTACAGGTGAGGCCCAGGGTGGAGCCAGAGTCACTTGGTACAGAAGAGGCCAAGTCAGGAACACAGTTACCAGGATGCAGGTCACTCCCAGTGGGTAATACAGTAACCATGTCCCAATGATGCCCAGGTAGAATCAGAGTCACCAGGTCCAGTGAGGCGCAGGTGGGGAGAATATTCACTAGGTCCAGGTGAGGCCCAGATGAGGGACCAGAGTCACCAGGTCTAGTTGACGCCTAGAGGGGTACCAGATTCACCTGTTCTAGGGGACATCCAGATGGGGACCAGAGTCACAATGTCAGTGTGAGGCCCAGAGGGCATCCAGAATCATCATGTCCAGGTGAGGTTCAGGTGTGGAACAGAGTATCCAGGTCATAATGGTCCACATGTGAGGGCCAGAGTCCCAGATCTGGGTGAGGCCCAGTTAGGAGCAGAGTCACAAGTTCCAGTTGAGGCCTAGAAGGAGTCCACAGCAATCAGGTCCAGGTGGGGATCAAAAGTCACCATGAATGGGTGAGGCGCAGATGGGGATCAGATTCACCAGGTCCAGGTGATTCCCAGGTGGTGACAAGGGTTACCAGTTCCGGGTGAGACCAGGTAAGGACCAGATCACCAGGTCCAAGTGAGGCCCACGTGAGACCTGTGTCACCAGGTATGGGTGAGTCCCAGGTGACAAGCCCACTCATCAGGTCTAGGTGAGGCCAACCTGCAGGCCATGCAGAGGAACCGTGTCCCGATGATGCCAGGTAGGGACCAGAGGTACGAGGTCCAGGTGACGCCAACCTGCAGGCCATGCAGAGGAACCGTGTCCCGATGATGCCCAGATAGAGACCAGAGTTACCAGGTCAAGAGGAGGCCAACCTGCAGACCATTATGGGAACCATGTCCCGATGTTGCCCACGTAGGGACCAGAGTCACCAGGTCCAAATGAGGCCCAGATGGAGCATATTCACTAGGTCCAGGTGAGGCCCAGTTGAGGACAAGAGTCACCAGAACTGTTTGAGCCCTAGAGGGGTTCCAGAATCCCCTGGTCCAGGTGACATCCAGATGGGGACCCAGATCACCAGGTCAGGGTGAGGCCCAGAGAGGTCCCAGAGACATCATGTCCAGGTGAGGCTCAGGTGTGGATAGAGTAACCATGTATCAATGATGCCCAGGTGAGGACGAGAGTCACCAGGTCTGGGTGAGGCACAGATAGGATCAGAGTCACCAGTTCAAGGTGAGGGGCAAGAAGAGTCCAGAGCAAACACGTCCAGGTGGGGAACATAGTCACCAGGACTGGGTTAGGCCCAGATGGGGACCAGATTCACCAGGTCAAGGTGAGGCCCAGGTTGTGACAAGATTCCCAGGGTCTGGAGAATCCAGGTAAGGGCCAGATTCACCAGGTCCAAGAGGCCCACGTGGGGACCTGAGTCACCAGGTATGGGTGAGGACCAGGTGGCATCCCACTAACCAAGTCCAGGTGAGGCCAACCTGCAGGCCAGAGTCACCAGATCCAGGTGAGGCCCTAGTGGGCCAGAGTTTCCAGGTAAAAGTGAGTCTACAAGTACACCACAGTCACCAGGTCCAGGTGTGATTCATGTGGGAACGAGAGTCACAAGGTCCAGGTGAGACCCAGGTGTGGATGACAGTCTCCAGGTCCAGATTGAGGCCTAGGTGGGGGGACCAGAGTCATCAGGACGAGTTGAGTCCAAAGTATGGAGCAAAGTTATCATGTCCTAGTGAGGCCCAGGTGGGGAACAGAGTAAAAATAATCCCATAGATGCCAGGTGGGAAAAGAGTCACAAGGTCCAGACGAGGCCTAAGTGAGGAGTAGATTCACCAGGTCCTGTTGAGGCCCAGTTGAGTATCAGTGTCCCCAGCTCTGGGTGATTCCCAGAGGGGGGACCAGAGTCACCCGGTTCTGGTGTGAGTCAGGTGCGGACCAGAGTCACCACGTCAGATGAGGCCCAGAGGGGAACGAGAATCACTAGGTCCAGGTGAGGCCCCGATGGGGAACTGAGAAAACAGGTCCCATGATGCACATATGAGGACCTGAGTCACCAGGCCCAGGGGAGGTCCCTGTGGGAACCAGTCACCTCGTCCAGGTGAGGCCCAGGTGGGACCACAGTCACCAGTTCCAGGTGAGGCCCAGGTATATAAGAGAGTATCCAGGTCCCAATGATGCCCAGGGAAGGACCAGAGTCAACAGATCCAGGAGAGGCCCAAATGTGGATCAGAGTCATTGTTTTCCAAGTGAGGCCAGATGGAGACCAAGGAACCAGGTCGAGGAGAACCCCATATGGGAACTAGAGCCACCAGATCCAGGTAAGGTCCAGGTAGGACCACAGTCACAAGGGTCCAGGTGAGGCCAAGGTGGCAACAGGATTCACCAAGTCCAGGTGAGGCCCAGGTGGCGACCAGTCACAACATCCAGGTGCGGACCAGCTAAGGACCAGATTCTCCAGGCCCAAGTGAAAACCAAGGGGTGACCAGAGTCACCATGTAAGGGTGAGTACCAGAGGGGGAACCAGGGTAACCAGTTTAGTTTGAGGCCCAGAATGGGACCAGAGGTCCCTGGTCAAAGTGAGGCTCAGGTGTGGAATAGAGTATCCAGGTCCCAATGATGCCTGGGTGAGGATCAGTGTCACTAGGGCCATGCAGGCCCAGATGGGGAACAGAATGACTAGGTCCTGATGAGGCATAGGATAAGACCACAGTCACCAGTATCAGGTGAACCCCTTGTGGGAACCAGAGCCACTCTGTCCAGCTGAGTCCCAGGTCCATGTGAGGCCCACGTGAGGACCAGATTCATCAGATCGAATTGAGGCATAGCTGGGGACAAGAGTCACCAGGTTTGAGTGTGGCCTAGGTGGGGCAAGATTCAGCAGTTCTGAGTTAGGTCAAAGTGGGGACGAGAGACACCAGGTCCAGGTGAGGCCAAACTGAGGACCAGATTCACCAGATCCAGGTGAGGTCCATGTTGGAAAGAGAGTCACCAGGTCCAGGAGAGGTCCAAGTGGGGACCAGAGTCACCAGATCCAGGTGACTTCCAGGTGGGGACCAGAGTCACCAGATCCATCTGAGGCCCAGCTGAGGACCAGAGTTACGAAATACATGTGAGGGCCCCGGTGGGGATCAGAGGCAACAGGTCCTTGTGAGGCCGGCTTGGGGACCTTGGTGAACAGGTCTATTTGAGGCCCAGGTTTGGAACACAGTAACCAAGTCCAGGTGAGTCCCCGGTGGTGACAAGTTTCATCACGTCCAGGAGAGGCCCAGGTTGGGACCAGGATCACCAGGTCCAAGTAGGCCCTGGAAAGAACCAGAGTCAACATTTCGAGGTCAGGCGCAGGTGGCAGCCATGGTCAGAAGGGCCAAGACAGGCCAAAGTGGGGTTCACAGTCACTAGGGCACGGTGAGACCGAGAGGGGGCCAGAGTCATCTGGTCCAGGTGAGGTCCAGTTGTGGAACACAGTCACCGGGTCCCAATTTTGCCCAGTTGAGGACCATGGTCAACAGGGTCAGGTGAGACCCAGTTGGGGACCAGAGTCCCCAAATCCAGGTGAAGCCCAGGTGGGGACCAGAGTCACCAGATCCAGGTGAAGCCCAGGTGGGGACAACAGTCACCAGATCCAGGGTAGTCTCAGGTGCAGACCAGAATCACCAGGTCCAGGTGAGGTGCAGATGGCAACCACACTCACCAAGTCCCGGTGAGGCCCTGGTGGGGACCAGAGTCACGAGGTACATGAGAAGCTAGAAACACTGCAGCCACCAGGTCCACGTGATGTCCATGCTGGAATGAGAATCACCAGTTACAGGTGAGGACCAGGTGGGGATCCGACTCACCATGTCCAGGTGATACCAAGGTTGGAACCAGTGTCACCATGTCCAGGTGTGGCCCAGGTGAAGACCAGAGTTAATAGGTCTGGCTGGGCCGCTATTAGTGAACAGTGCAACCATATCCTGATGCTACCCAGGTGGGTACCAGAGACACCGGGTCCTGGTGTGGCCCAGGTGGGACCAGAGACACGAGGTCCAGGTGGGGTCCCGATGGGAACCACAGTCTCCAGGTCAGTTGAGGCCATGCTTAGGATCAGAGTCACCAGTTACAGGTGCGGCCCAGGTGGAGCCAGAGTCACCTGGTACAGAAGAGGCCAAAGTCAGGACCAGAGTTACCAGGATCAGGTCAGTCCCAGTGGGGAACAGAGTAACTATGTTCCGATGATGCCCAGGTAGACCCAGCGTCACCAGGTCCAGATGAGGCGCAGGTGGGGACTAGAGTTACCAGGTCCAGGTGAGGCCAAACTGCAGGCCATGCAGTGGAACCATGTCCCGATAATGCCCATGTAGGGACCAGAATCACCAGGTCCAATGAGGCCCAGATGGAGCATATTCACTAGGTCCAGGTGAGGTCCAGTGGAAGACCAGAGTCACCAGACTTTGTTGAGGTCTAGAGGGGTACGAGAATCACCTGGTGCAGGTGACTTCCAGATGGGGACCAGAGTCACCAGGTCAGGATGAGGCCCAGAGAGGTTCCAGAGTCATCATGTCCAGGTGAGGCTCAGGTGTGGAACAGAGTCACCAGGTACCAAAAATGCCCAGGTGAGGACCAGCGTCACCAGGTCTCGGTGACGGGCAGATAGGAGCAGAGTCACCAGTTCCAGGTGAGGCGAAGAAAGAGTCCACAGCAATCAGATACAAATGGGGAACAAAGTCAACAGGCCTGGGTGAGGCCCAGATGGGGATCAGATTCACCATGTCCAGGTAGGCTCAGGTGGTGACCAGAGACCCCGGGGCTGGGAGACGACCAGGTATGGACCAGATACCGGGTCCAAGAGGCCCACGAGGGGACCTGACTCACCAGGTATGGGTGAGGCCCAGGTGGCAACCCCACTCACCATGTCCACGTGAGGCCAACCTGCATGCCAAAGTCACCAGATCCACGTGAGGCCCTAGTCGGCACCGGAGAAGGCAGGTAAAAGTGAGTCTACAAGAACACCACAGTCACCAGGTCCAGGTGTGGTTCATGTGGGAACAAGAGTCACCAGTTCCAGGTGAGACCCAGGTGGGGACGACAGTCAACAGGTTCAGATTGAGGCCTAGGTTGGGGGACGAGAATCATCAAGACCAGTTGAGGCCAAAGTGTGCAGCAAAGTTATCATGTCCAGGTGAGGCCCAGATGGGGAACAGAGTAACCATATCCCAGTAATGCCAGGTGGGAAAATAGTCACAAGGTCCAGACGAAGCCTAAGTTTGGAGTAGATTCACCAGGTCCTGTTGAGGCTCAGCTGAGGACCAGTGTCCCCAGCTCCGGGTGTGTCACCCGGTTCTGGTGATATCCAGGTGGGGACCAGTGTCACAAGTCAGGGTGAGGCCCAGTGGGGGACGAGAATCACTAGGTCCAGGAGAGGCCCCAATGTGGAACTGTGAATCCAGGTCCCAAGATTCCCATATGAGGACCTGCGTCACCAGGTCGAGGTGATGTCCCTGTGGGAAACAGTCACCCCGTCCAGGTGAGGCCCGGGTGGGACCACAGTCACCGGGTCCTGGTGAGGCCCAGGTACATAAGAGAGTATCCAGGTCCCAATGATGCCCAGGTAAGGACTAGAGTCAACAGGTCCAGGAGAGGCCCAAATATGGATCAGAGTCATTGTGTTCCAGGTGAGGCCAGATGGAGACCACAGGAACCAGGTCCAGGAGAGCCCCATATGGGAACCAGAGCCACCAAATCCAGGTGAGTTCCAGGAGGGACCACAGTCACAAGGTCCAGGTGAGGCGCAGGAGGCAACAGGATTCATCAAGTCCAGGTGAGGCCCACGTGGTGATCTGTCACCAGATCCAGGTGCGGACCAGATAAGAGCCAGATTCACCAGGCCCAAGTGAAGCCCAAGGGGTGACCAGATTTTCCAGGTAAGGGTGAGGCCCCGAGTGGGAACCAGAGTAACCAGTTTAGTTTGAGGCCCAATTTGGGACCAGAGGTCCCTGGACAAAGTGATGCCTAGGTGAGGAATAGAGTATCTAGGTCCCAATGATGCCTGGGTGAGGACCAGAGTCACTAGGGCCATGAAAGCCCAGATGGGGAACAGAATCACTAGGTCCTGGTGAGGCATAGAATAAGAACACAGTCACCAGTATCAGGTGAGCCCCTTGTGGGAACCAGAGCCACTCTATCCCGCTGAGTCCCAGGTCCATGTGAGGCCCACGTGAGGACCAGATTCATCAGGTCGAATTGAAGCATCGCTGGGGACAAGAGTCATCAGGTCTAGGTGCGGCCTAGGTGGGGCAAGATTCAGCAGTTCTGAGTTAGGTCAAAGTGGGGACGATAGACACCAGTCCAGGTGAGGACAAACTGAGACCAGAGTCACCAGATACAGGTGAGTTCCAGATGGGGACCAGGGTCACCAGGTTAGGGTGAGGCCCAGAGAGGTTCCAGAGTCATCATGTCCAGGTGAGGACCAGAGTCACCAGGTCTGGGTGATGCGCAGATAGGATCAGAGTCACCAGTTCCAGGTGAGGCCAAGAAAGAGTCCACAGCAATCAGGTCCAGGTGGGGAACAATGTCACCAGGACTGGATGACGCCCAGATGGGTACCAGAAACACCAGGTCCAGGTGATTCCCAGGTGGTGACCAGAGTTACGAGTTCCGGGTGAGAACAAGGTAAGGACCAGATTCACCCGTTCCAAGTGAGGCCCACGTGGGGACCTGTGTCACCAGGCATGGGTGAGGCACAGGTGACAACCCCACTCACCAGGTCCAGGTGATGCCAACCTGCAGGCCATGCAGAGGAACCATGTCCTGATGATGCACAGGTAGGGACTAGAATTACCAGGTGCAGGTGATGCCAACCTGCAGGGCATGTGTGGAATCATGTCCCGATAAAGCCCAGGTAGGGACCAGAGTTACAATGTCCAGGTGAGGCCAACCTACAGGCCATGCAGAGGAACCATGTCCTGATGATGCACAGGTAGGGACTAGAATTACCAGGTGCAGGTGATGCCAACCTGCAGGGCATGTGTGGAATCATGTCCCGATAAAGCCCAGGTAGGGACCAGAGTTACCATGTCCAGGTGAGGCCAACCTGCAGGCCATGCAGTGGAACCATGTCCCGATGATGCCCAGCTAGGGACCAGAGTTACCAGGTCCAGGTGAGTCCAACCTGCAGGCCATGCAGTGGAACCATATCCCTATGATGCCCAGGTTGGGACCAGAGTCACCAGGTCCAAATGAGGCCCACATGGAGCATATTCACTTGGTCCAGGTGAGGCTCAGTTGAGGACCAGAGTCACCAGATCTGGTTGAGGCCTAGAGGGATACGAGAATCCCCTGGTCTAGGTGACATCCTGATGGGGACCACAGTCACCAGGGAGGGTGAGGCCCAGAGAGGTTCCAGAGTCATCATGTCCAGGTGAGGCTCAGGTGTAGAACAGAGTCACCAGGTACCAATGATGCCCAGGTGAGGACCAGAGTCACCAGGTCTGGATGACGCGCAGATATGATGAGAGTCACCAGTTCCAGGTGAGGCCAAGAAAGAGTCCACATCAATCAGGCCCAAGTGGGGAACGAAGTCACCAGGACTGCGTGAGGCCCAGATGGGGACCAGATTCACCAGGTCCAGGTGAGGCCCAGGAGGTGACCAGAATTCCCGGGTCTGGGAGACGACCAGGTAACAAGATTCAACAGGTCCAAGAGGCCCACGTGGGGACCTGAGTCACGAGGTATAGGTGAGGCCCAGGTGGCATCCCCACTCACCAGTTCCAGGTGAGGCCAACCTGCAGGCCAGTGTCTCCAGATCCAGGTGAGGCCCTAGTGGGGACCTGAGTCAACAGGTAAATGTGAGTCTACAAGAACACCACAGTCACCAAGTCCAGGTGTGGTTCTAGTGGGAATGAGAGTCACCAGGCCCAGGTGAGACCCAGGTTGGGACCACAGTCACCAGGTCCAGAGTGAGGCCTAGGAGGGGGGACGAGAGTCATCAGGAGCAGTTGAGGCCAAAGTGTGGATCAAAGTTATCATGTTCAGGTGAGGCCCAGGTGGGGAACAGAGTAAACATGTCCCATTGATGCCAGGTGGGAAAAGAGTCACAAGGTCCAGACGAGGCCTAAGTGAGGAGTAGATTCACCAGGTCCTGTTGAGGATCAGCTGAGGACCAGTGTCCCCAGCTCCAGGTGAGTCCCAGTGGGGGACCAGAGTCACCCGGTTCTGGTGATATCCAGGTGGGGACCAGAGTCACCACGTCAGGGTGAGGCCCAGAGGGGGACAAGAATCACTAGGTCCAGGGGAGGCCCCGATGTGGAACTGAGAAACCAGGTCCCATGATGCCCATATGAGGACCTGAGTCACCAGGTCCAGGTGAGGTCCCTGTGGGAACCAGTCACCTCGTCCAGGTGAGGCCCAGGTGGGACCACAGTCACAAGGTCCAGGTGAGGCGCAGGAGGCAACAGGATTCACCAAGTCCAGGTGAGGCCCAGGTGGCGACCACTCACCAGATCCAGGTGTGGAACAGCTAAGGACCAGATTCTCCAGGCCCAAGTGAAGCGTAACGGGTGACCAGAGTCACCAGGGCAGGGTGAGGCCCAGAGGGGGAACCAGAGTAACCAGTTTAGTTTGAGGCCCAGAATGGGACCAGAGGTCCCTGGTCAAAGAGAGGCCCAGGTGTGGAATAGATTATCCAGGGCCCAATGACGCCTGGGTGAGGATCAGAGTCCCTAGGGCCATGCTGGCCCAGATGGGGAACAGAATCACTACGTCCTGGTGAGGCATAGAATAAGACCACATTCAGCAGTATCAGGTGATCCCCTTGTGAGAACCAGAGCCACACTATCCAGCTGAGTCCCAGGACCAGGTGAGTCCCACGTGAGGACCAGATTCATCAGGTCGAATTGAGGCATAGCTGGGGACAGAGTCACCAGGTCTGTGTGCGGCCTAGGTGGGGCAAGATTCAGCAGTTCTGAGTTAGGTCAAAGTGGGGACGAGAGACACCAGGTCCAGGTGAGGCCAAAGAGAGGACCAGAGTCACCAGATCCAGGTGAGGTCCATGTTGGAAAGAGATTCACGAGGTCCAGGAGAGGTCCAGGTTGGGTCCAGATTCACCAGATCCAGGTAAAGTCCAGGTGGGGACCAGAGTCACCAGATCCATGTGAAACCCAGGTGGGGACCAGGATCACCAGGTACAGGGGAGGCCCTTGAAAGAACCAGAGTCAACAATTGGAGGTCAGGCGCAGGTTTCAACCAAGGTCAGCAGGTCCAAGTCAGGGGAAAGTGGGGTTCACAGTCACTAGGGAATGGTGAGACCCAGAGGGGCACCAGAGTCACGTGGTCCAGGTGAGGTCCAGTTGTGGAACACAGTCACCGCGTCCCAATTTTGCCCAGTTGAGGACCATGGTCAACAGGGCCAGGTGAGGCTCAGATGCGGACCAGAGTCCCCAAATCCAGGTGAAGCCCAGGTGGGGACCACAGTCACCAGATCCAGGGTAGTCTCAGGTGCAGACCAGAATCACCAGGTCCAGGTGAGGTGCAGGTGGCAACCACAATCACCAGGTCCCGGTGAGGCCCTGGTGGGGACCAGTGTCACAAGGTACATGACAAACTAGAAACACCGCAGCCACCAGGTCCACATGATGTCCATGTGGGAACGAGAATCAACAGTTATAGGTTAGGACCAGGTGGGTATCTGACTCACCATTTCCAGGTGATACCCAGGTGGGAAGGAGTGTCACCATGTCCAGGTGTGGCCCAGGTGAAGACCAGAGTTAATAGTTCCGGCTGGGTCACTGTTACTGAACAGTGTAACCATATCCTGATGCTACCCAGGTGGGAACCAGAGACACCAGGTCCTGGTGAGGCCCAGGTGGGACCAGAGACATGAGGTCCAGGTGAGGTCCCGATGGGAACCACAGTCACCAGGTCAGGAGAGGCCATGCTTTGTATCAGAGTCACCAGTTACAGGTGAGGCCCAGGTGGAGCCTGAGTCACCTGGTACAGAAGAGGCCAAAATCAGGACCAGAGTTACCAGGATCAGGTCATTCCCAGTGGGGAACAGAGTAACCATGTCCCGATGATGTCCAGGTAGACCCAGCGTCAACAGGTCCAGATGAGGCGCAGGTGGGGAGCATATTCACTAGGTCTCGGTGACACCCAGTTCAGGACCAGTGTCACCAGGTCTTTTTGAGCCCTAGAGGGGTAACAGATTCACCAGATCTAGGTGACATCCAGATGGGGACCAGAGTCACCATGTCAGGGTGAGGCCCCGTGGGGATCCAGAGTCATCATGTCCAGGTGAGGCTCAGGTGTTTAACAGAGTATCCAGGTCATAATGGTCCACAGGTGAGGACCAGAGTCACCAGATCTGGGTGAGGCCCAGGTAGGATCAGAGTCACCACTTCCAGTTGAGGCCATGAAGGAGTCCACAGCATTCAGGTCCAGAGGGGAACAAAGTCACCAGGACTCGGTGAGGACCAGATGGGGTCCAGATTCACCAGGTCCAGGTGATTCCCAGGTGGTGACCAGGGTTACCAGGTACGGGTGAGGACCAGGTAAGGACGAGATTCACCAGGTCATACTGGGCCCACGGGGGACCTGTGTCACCATGTATGAGTGAGGCCCAGGTGCCAACCCCACTCACCAGGTCCAGGTGAGGCCAACCTGCAGGCCATGTAGAGGAACAATGTCCCGATGATGCCCAGGTAGGGACCAGAGTTACCAGGTCCATGTGAGGCCAACCTGCAGGTCATGCAGTGGAACCATGTCCCGATGATGCCCAGGTAGGGACCAGAGTCACCAGGTCCAAATGAGGCCCAGATGGAGCATATTCACTAGGTCCAGGTGAGGCCCATTTGAGGACCAGAGTCACCAGATCAGGTTGAGGCCCAGAGGGGTACCATAATCCCCTGGTCCAGGTGACATCCATATGGGGACCAGAGTCACCAGGGCAGGTTGATAGCCAGAGAGGTTCCAGAGTCATCATGTCCAGGGGAGCCTCAGGTATGGAACAGAGTCACCAGGACCAATGATGCCCAGGTGAGGACCAGAGTTACCAGGTACACGAGAGGCCCCGGTGGGGATCAGAGTCAACAGGTCCATGTGAGGCCGGCTTGGGGACCATGGTCAACAGGTGTACTTGAGGCTCAGGTGTGGAACACAGTAACCAGGTCTAGGTGAGTAACCGGTGGTGACAAAAGTTACCACGTCCAGGTGAGGCCCAGGTGGGGACCAGGATTACCAGGTCCAGGGGAGGCCCTTGAAAGTACCAGAGTCAACAGTACGACGTCAGTCGCAGGTGGGAACCAGGGTCAGCAGGTCCAAGTCAGTCCAAAGTGGGGTTCACAGTCACTAGGGCACGGTGAGACCCAGAGGGGAACCAGAGTCGCCTGGTCCAGGTGAGGTCCAGGTGTGGAACACAGTCACCAGGTCCCAATTTTGCCCAGTTGAGTACCATGGACAACAGGGCCAGGTGACGCCAGATGGGGACCGGAGTCCCCAAATCCAGGTGAAGCCCAGGTGGGGACCACAGTCACCAGATCCAGGGTAGTCTCAGGTGCAGACCAGAATCACCAGGTCCAGGTGAGTTGCCGGTGGCAACCACACTCACCAGGTCCCGGTGAGGCCCTGGTGGAGACCAGAGTCACGAGGTACATGAGAAGCTAGAAACACTGCAGCCACCAGGTCCACATGATGACCATGTGGGAACGACAATCACCAGTTACAGGTGAGGACCAGGTGGAGCCAGAGTCACCTGGTACAGAAGAGGCCAAAGTCAGGACCAGAGTTACCAGGATCAGGGCAGTCCCAGTGGGGAATAGAGTAACCATGTCCCAATGAGTCCCAGGTAGTACCAGAGTCGCCAGTTCCAGATGAGGCGGAGGTGGGGAGCATATTCACTAGGTCCCGGTGAGGCCCAGTTGAGGACCAGAGTCACCAGGTCAAGTTGAGGCCTAGAGGGGTACCAGATTCACCTGGTCTTGGTAACATCCAGATGGGGCCCATGTCACCATGTCAGGCTGAGGCCCAGAGGGGATCCAGAGTCATCATGTCCAGGTGAGGCTCAGGTGTGGAACAGAGTATCCAGGTCATAATGGTCCACAGGTGAGGACCAGAGTCACCAGATCTGGGTGAGGCCCAGTAAGGATCAGAGTCAGCAGTTCCAGGTGAGGCCAAGAAGGAGTCCACAGCAATCAGGTCAAGGCGGGAAGCAAAGTCACCAGGAATGGGTGAGGCCCAGATGGGGACCAGATTCACGAGGTCCAGGTGATTCCAGGTTGTGAAAAGAGTTACCGGTTCCGGGTGAGGACCAGGATAAGACCAGATTCACCAGGTCCAAGTGAGGCCCACGTGGGTCCTTTGTCACCAGGTATGAGTGAGGCCCAGATGGCAACCCCACTCACCAGGTCCAGGTGAGGCCAACCTGCAGGCCATACAGAGGAAATATCTCCCGATGATGCCCAGGTAGGGACTAGAGTTACCAGGTCCAGGTGAGGCCAACCTGCAGGCCATGCAGTGGAACCATGTCCCGATGATGCCCAGGTAGGGACCAGAGTTAACAGGTCCAGGTGAGGCCAACCTGAAGTCCATGCAGTGGAACCATGTCCTGATGATGCCCAGGTAGGGATCAGAATCATCAGGTCCAATGAGATCCAGATGGAGCATATTCACTAGGACCAGGTGAGGTCCAATGGAGGACCAGAGTCACAGGATCTGGTTGAGGCCTAGAGGGGTACCAGAATCACCTGTCCAGGTGACATCCAGATGGGGACCAGAGTCCCCAGGTCAGGATGAGGCCTAGAGAGGTTCCAGAGTCATCATGTCCAGGTGAGGCTCAGGTGTGGAACAGAGTATCCAGGTCTTATTGGTCCACAGGTGAGTACCAGAGTCACCAGATCTGGGTGAGGCCCAGTTAGGATCAGAGTCACAAGTTCCAGGTGAGGACAAGAAGGGTTACACAGCAATCAGGTCCAGGTGGGTAACAAAGTCAACAGGACTGGGTGAGGCCCAGATGGGGACCAGATTCTCCAGGCCCAGGTGAGGCCCAGGTGGTGATCAGAGTTACCAGTTCCGGGAGAGGACCAGGTAAGGACCAGATTCACCAGGTCGAAGTGAGGCCCACGTGGGGACCTGTGTCACCAGGTATGGGTGAGACCCAGGTGTCAACCCCACTCACCAGGTCCAGGTGAGGCCAACCTGTAGGCAATACAGAGGAACGGTTTACCGATGATGCCCAGGTAGGGACCAGAGTTACGAGGTCCAGGTGAGGCCAACCTGCAGGCCATGCAGTGGAACCATGTCCCGATGATGCCCAGGTAGGGACGAGAGTCACCAGGTATGGGTGACGCGAAGATAGGATCAGAGTCACCAGTTCCAGGTGAGGCCAAGAAAGAGTCCACAGCAATCAGGTCCACGTGGGTAACAAAGTCACCAGGACGGGTGAGGCCCAGATGGGGACCAGATTCACAGGGCCAAGTGAGGCCGAGGTGGAGACCAGAGTCCCCGGGTCTGGGAGAGGACCCGGTAACGACCAGATTAACAGGTCCAAGAGGCCCACGTGGGGACCTGAGTCACCAGGTCCAGGTGAGGCCAGCCTGCAGGCCAGAGTCACCAGATCCAATTGGGGCCCTAGTGGGGACCGGAGTCACCAGGTAAATGTGAGTCTACAAGAACACCACTGTCACCAGGTCCAGGTATGGTTCATGTGGGAACGAGAGTCACCAGGTCCAGGTGAGACCCAGGTGGGGACCACAGTCACCAGGGCCAGATTGAGGCCTAGGTGGGGGACCAGAGTCATCAGGACCATTTGAGGCCAAAGTGTGGAGCAAAGTTTTCATGTCCAGGTGAGGCCCAGGTGGGGAACAGTGTAGCAATGTCCCATTGATGCCAGGTGAGAAAAGAATCACAAGATCCAGACGAGGCCTAAGTGAGGTGTAGATTCACCAGGTCCTTTTGAGGTCCAGTTGAGGACCAGTATCCCCATCTCCGGGTGAGTCCCAGAGGGGGACTAGAGTCACCCGGTCCTGGTGATATCCAGGTGGGGACCATAGGCACCACGTCAGGGTGAGGTCCATAGGGGGACGAGAATCACTAGGTCCAGGTGAGGCCCCGATGTGGAATTGAGAAACCAGGTCCCATGATGCCCATATGAGGACCTGAGTCACCAGGTCCAGATGAGGTCCGTGTGGGAACCAGTCACCTCGTCACGGTGAGGCCCAGGTGGGACCACAGTCACCAGGTCCAGGTGAGCATCTTGTAGGAACCAGAGCCACTCTATCCAGCTGAGTCCCAGGTCCATGTGAGGCTCACGTGAGGACCAGATTAATCAGGTCGAATTGAGGCATAGCTGGGGACAAGAGTCACCAGGTCTGGGTGCGGCCTAGGTGGGGCAAGATTCAGCAGTTCTGAGTTAAGTCAAAGTGGGGACAAGAGACACCAGGTCCAGGTGAGGCCAAACTGAGGACCAGAGTCACCAGATCCAGGTGAGGTCCATGTTGGGAATAGAGTCACCAGGTCCAGGAGAGTTTCATGTGGGGACAAGAGTCACCAGATCCAGGTGAAGTCCAGGTGGGACCAGAGTCTCCTGATCCAGGTGATACACAGGGGGGACCAGAGTCACCAGTTCCAGATGAGGCCCAGGTGAGGACCACAGTTACCAGGTACACGTGAGGCCTCGGTGGGGATCAGAGGCAACAGGTCCATGTGAGGCCGGCTTGGGGACCATGGTCAACAGGTCTACTTGATGCCCAATGTGGAACACAGTAAGCAGATCCAGGTGAGTCCCCGGTGGTGAAAAGAGTCACCACGTCCAGGTGAGGCCCAGGTGGGGACCAGGATCACCAGGTACAGGGGAGGCCCTTGAAAGAACCAGAGTCAACAGTTCGTGGTCAGGCGCAGGTGGCAACCAGGGACAGCAGGTCCAAGTCAGGCCAAAGTTGGGTTCACAGTCACTAGGGCACGGTGAGACCCAGAGGGGGACCAGTGTAACCTGGTCCAGGTGAGGTCCAGTTGTGGAACACAGTCACTGGGTCCCAATTTTGCCCAGTTGAGGACCATGGTCAACAGTGCCAGGTGAGGCCCAGATGGGGACCGGAGTCCCCAAATCCAGGTGAAGCCCTGGTGGGGACCACAGACACCAGATCCAGCGTAGTCTCAGATGCAGACCAGAATCACCAGGTCCAGGTGAGGTGCAAGTAGCAACCACACTCACCAGGTCACGGTACGGCCCTGGTGGGGACCAGATTCATGAGGTACATGAGAAGCTAGAAACACTGCAGCCACCAGGTCTACATGATGTCCATGTGGAAACGAGAATCACCAGTTACAGGTGAGGACCAGGTGGGGATCCGACTCACCATGTCCAGGTGATACCCAGGTGAGAACCAGTGTCACCATGTCCAGGTATGGCCCAGGTGAAGACCAGAGTTAGTAGGTCCGGCTGGGTCACTTTTAGTGAGCAGTGTAACCATATCCTGATGCTACCCAGGTGGGTACCAGAGACACCAGGTCCTAGTGAGGCCCAGATGGGACCAGAGATATGAGGTCCAGGTGAGGTCCCGATGGGAACCACAGTCATCGGGTCAGGTGAGGCAATGCTTAGGATCAGAGTCACCAGTTACAGATGAGGCCCAGGCGGAGCCAGAGTCACCTGGTACAGAAGAGGCCAAAGTCAGCACCAGAGTTACCAGGATCAGGTCAGTCCCAGTGGGGAATAGAGTAACCATGTCCCGATGATACCCACGTAGAACCAGAGTCATCAGGTCGAGATGAGGCACAAGTGGGGAGCATATTCACTAGGTCATGGTGAGGCCCAGTTGAGGACCATAGTCACCAGGTCTAGTTGAGGCATAGAGGGGTACCAGATTCACCTGGTCTAGGTGACATCCAGATGGGTACCAGAGTTACCATGTCAGGGTGAGGCCAGAGGGGATCCAGAGTCATCATGTCCAGGTGAGGCTCAGGTGTGGAACAGAGTATCCAGGTCATAATTGTCCAGAGGTGAGGACCAGAGTCACCAGATCTGGGTGAGGTCCAGTTAGGATCAGAGTCAACAGTTCCAAGTGAGGCCAAGAAGGGGCCCACAGCAATCAGGTCCAGGTGGGGAAAAAAGTCACCACGACTGGGTGAGGCCCAGATGGGGCCAGATACACCATGTCCAGGTGATTCCCAGGTGGTGACCAGAGTTACCAGGTCCGGATGAGGACCAGGTAAGGACGAGATTCACCAGGGCATACTGGGGCCCACGTGGGGACCGGTGTCACCATGCATGGGTGAGGCCCTGGTGGCAACCCCACTCACCAGGTCCAGGTGAGGCCAACCTAGAGACCATGCAGAGGAATCATGTCCCGATGATGCCCAGGTAGGGACCAGAGTTACGAGGTCCAGGTGAGGCCAACCGGCAGGCCATGCAGTGGAACCATGTCCCGATGATGCCCAGGTAGGGACCAGAGTCAGCAGGTCCAAATGAGGCCCAAATGGAGCATATTCACTAGGTTCAGGTGAGGCCCAGTTGAGGACCAGTGTCACCAGATCTGGTAGAGACCTAAAGGGTTACAAGAATCACCTGGTCCAGGTGACATCCAGATGGGGACCAGAATCACCAGGTCAGGGTGAGGCCCAGAGCGGTTCCTGAGTCATCATGTCCAGGTGAGGCTCAGGTGTGGAACAGAGTCACCAGGTACCAATGATGCCCAGGTGAGGACCAGAGTCACCAGGTCTGGGTGACGCACAGAAAGGATCAGAGTCACCAGGTCCAGGGGAGGTCAAGAAAGTGTCCACAGCAATCAAGTCCAGGTGGGGAACAAAGTCACTAGGACTGGGTGAGGCCCAGATGGGGACCAGATTCACCAGGTCCACGTGAGACCCAGGTGGTGACCAGAGTCCCCAGGTCTGGGAGAGAACCAGGTAAGGACGAGTTTTACCAGGTCCAAGAGGGCACGCGGGGACCTGAGTCACCAGGTATGTGTGAGGCCCTGGTGGCAACCCCACTCACCAAGTCCAGGTGAGGCCAACCTTTGGCCAGAGTCACCAGATCCAGTTGAGGCCCTAGTGGGGACCGGAGTCACCAGGTAAATGTGGGTGTACAGGAACACCACAGTCACCAGGTCCAGGTGTGGTTCATGTGGGAAAGAGAGTCACCAGGTCCAGGTGAGACCCAGGTGGGGACCACAGTCACCAGGTCCAGATTGAGGCCTAGGTCGGTGGACCAGAGTCATCAGCACCAGTTGAGGCAAAACTGTGGATAAAAGTTACCATGTCCAGGTGAGGCCCAGGTGGGAACAGAGTAACCATGTCCCATTGATGCCAGGTGGGAAAAGAGTCACAAGGTCCAGACGAGGCCAAAGTGAGGAGTAGATTCAATAGGTCCTGTTGAGGCCATATTTAGGACCGGTGTCCCCAGTTCCGGGTGAGACCCAGAGGGGGACCAGAGTCACCCGGTCCTGGTGATATCCAGGTGGGGACCAGAGTCACCACGTCAGGGTGAGCCCCAGAGGAGGACGAGAATCACTAGGTCCAGGTGAGGCCCCGATGTGGAACTGAGAAACCAGGTCCCATGATGCCCATATGAGGACCTTTGCCACCAGGTCCAGGCAAGGTCCTTGTGGGAACCAGTCACCTCCTCCAGGTCAGGCCCAGGTGGGACCACAGTCACCAGGTTCAGATGAGGCCCAGGAATATAAGAGAGTATCCAGGTCCCAATGATGCCCAGGTAAGGACCAGAGTCAACAGGTCAAGGAGGCCCAAATATGGATCAGAGTCATTGTGTTCCAGGTGAGGCCAGATCCAGACCAGAGGAACCAGGTCCAGGAGAGCCCCATATGGGAAACAGAGCCACCAGATCCAGGTGAGGTCCAGGTGGGACCACAGTCACAAGGTCCAGGTGAGGCGCAGGAGGCAACAGGATTCAACAAGTCCAGGTGAGACCCAGGTGGCGACCAGTCACCAGATCCAGGTGCGGACCACCTAAGGACAAGATTCAGCAGGCTCATGTGAATCCCAAGGGGTGACCAGAGTCACCAGGTAGGGGTGAGGCCCAGAGGGGGAACCAGAGTAACCAGTTTAGTTTGAGGCCCAGAATGGGACCAGAGATCCCTGGTCAAACTGAGGCCCAGGTGTGGAATAGAGTATCCAGGTCCCAATGATGCCTGGGTGAGGACCAGAGTCACTAGGGCCATGCAGGCCCAGATGGCAAACAGAATCACTAGGTCCTGGTGAGGCATAGAATAACACCACAGTCAACAGTATCAGGTGAGCCCCTTGTGGGAACCAGAGCCACTCTATGGAGCTGAGTCCCAGGTCCATGTGAGGCCCACGTGAGGACCAGATTCATCAGGTCGAATTGAGGCATAGCTGGGGACAAGAGTCACCAGGACGGGGTGCGGCCTAGGTGTAGCAAGATTCAGAAGTTTTGAGTTAATCAATGTGGGGATGAGAGACACCAGGTCCAGGTGAGGCCAAAGTGAGGACCAGAGTCACCAGATCCAGGTGAGGTCCATGTTGGAAAGAGAGTCACCAGGTTCAGTAGAGGTCCAGGTGGGGACCAGAGTCACCAGATCCATGTGAAGTCCAGGTGGGGACCAGAGTCACCAGATCCAGGTGAAGCCCAGGTGGGGACCAGAGTCACTAGGTCCAGATGAGGCCCAGGTGAGGACCAGAGTTACCAGACAACTGAGGCCCCGGTGGGGATCAGAGGCAAGAGGACTACTTGAGGCCCAGGTTTGGAACACAGTAACAAGGTCCAGGTGAGTCCCCGGTGGTGACAAGAGTCACCACGTCCAGGTGAGGCCCATGTGGGGACCAGGATCACCAGGTCCAGGGAAGGCCCTTGAAAGAACCAGAGTCAACGGATCGAGGTCAGGAGCAGGTTGCAAACAGTGTCAGCAGGTCCAAGTCAGGCCAAAGTGGGGTTCACAGTCACTAGGGCACGGTGAGACCCAGAGGTGGACCAGAGTCGCCTGGTCCATGTGAGGTCCAGTTGTGGAACAGTCACCGGGTCCCAATTTTGCCCAGTTGAGGCCAATGGTCAACACTGCCAGGTGTGGCCCAGATGGGGACCGGAGTCCCCAAATCCAGGTGAAGCCCAGGTGGGGACCAGAGTCACCAGATCCAGGGTAGTCTCGGGTGCAGACCAGAATCTCCAGGTCCAGGTGAGATGCAGGTGGGAACCACACTCACCAGGTCCCGGTGAGGCACTGGTGGGGACCAGAGTCACGAGGTACATGAGAAGCTAGAAACACTGCAGCCACCAGGTCCACATGATGTCCATGTGGGAACGAGAATCACTAGTTACAGGTGAGGACCTGGTGGGGATCCCACTCACCATGTCCAGGTGAGACCCAGGTGGGAACCAGTGTCACCATGTCCAGGTGTGGCCCTGGTGAAGACCAGAGTTAATAGGTCAGGCTGGGTCACTGTTAGTGAACAGTGTAACCATATCCTGATGCTTCCCAGGTGGGTACCAGAGACACCAGGTCCTGGTGAGGCCCAGGTGGAACCAGAGACCTGAGGTCCAGGTGAGGTCCCGATGGGAACCACAGTCACCAGGTCAGGTGAGTCCATGCTTAGGATCAGAGTCACCAGTTACAGGTGAGGTCCAGGTGGAGCCAGAGTCACCTGGTACAGAAGAGGCTAAAGTCAGGATCAGAGTTACCAGAATCAGGTCAGTCCCAGTGGGGAATACAGTAACCATTTCCCGAGGATGCCCAGGTAAAACCAGAGTCATCATGCCCAGATGCGGCGCAGCTGGGGAGCATCTTCACTAGGTCCCCGTGAGGCCCAGTTGGGGCCCAGAGTCACCAGGTCAAGTTGAGGCCTAGAGAGGTACCAGATTCACCTGGTCTAAGTGACATCCAGATGGGGACCAGAGTCACCATGTCAGGCTGAGGCCCAGAGGGGATCCAGAGTCAACATGTCCAGGTGAGGCTCACGTGTGGAACAGAGTATCCAGTTCATAATGGTCCACAGGTGAGGACCAGAGTCACCAGATCTGGGTGAGGCCCAGTTAGGATCAGAGTCACCAGTTCCAGGTGAGGCCAAGAAGGAGTCCACAGCAATCAGGTCCAGGTGGGAACAAAGTCACCAGGAATGGATGACCCCAGATGGGGACCAGATTCACCAGGTCCAGGTGATTCCCATGTGGTGACCAGAGTTACGAGTTCCGGGTGAGGACCAGGTAAGGACCAGATTCGCCAGGTCCAAGTGAGGCCCACGTGGGGACCTGTGTCACCAGGCATGGGTGAGGCCGAGGTGGCAACCCCACTCACCAGGTCCAGGTGAGGCGATCTTGCAGGCCATGCAGAGGAACCATGTCCCGATGATGCCCAGGTAGGGACTAGAGTTACCAGGTCCAGGTGAGGCCAACCTGCAGGCCATGCAGTGGAACCATGTCCCGATGATGCCCATGTAGGGACCAGAGTTAACAGGTCCAGGTGAGGCCAACCTGCAGGCCATGCAGTGGAACCAATGTCCCGATATTGCCGAGGTAGCGATCAGAATCACCAGGTCCAATGAGACCCAGATGGAGCATATTTACTAGGTCCAGGTGAGGTCCAGTGGAGGACCAGAGTCACCAGATCTAGTTGAGGCCTAGAGGGGTACCAGAATCACCTGGTCCAGGTGACATCCAGATGGGTACCAGAGTCCCCAGGTCAGGATGAGGCCCAGAGAGGTTCCAGAGTCATCATGTCCAGGTGAGGCTCAGGTGTGGAACAGAGTCACCAGGTACCAAAGATGCCCAGGTGAGGACCAGAGTCACCAGGTCTGGGTAATGCGCAGATAGGATCAGAGTCACCGGTTCCAGGTGAGGCCAAGAAAGAGTCCACAGCAATCAGATCCAGGTGGGGAACAAAGTCACCAGGACTGGGTGAGGCCCAGATGGGGACCAGATTCACCAGGTCCAGGTGAGGCCCAGGTGGTGACCAGAGACCAAGGGTCTGGGAGACGACCAGGTAAGGACCAGATACACCAGGTCCAAGAGGCCCACGAGGGGACCTGTGTCCCCAGGTACGGGTGAGGAACAGGTGGCAACGACACTCACCAGGTCTAGGAGAGGCCATCCTTTGCGCCATGCAGAGGAACCCTGTCCCGATGATGCCCATGTAGGAACCAGAGTTACCAGGTCCAGGTGATGCCAACCTGCAGGCCATGCAGAGGAACCATGTCCCGATGATGCCCAGGTAGGGACCAGAGTCACCAGGTCCAGAATCGGCGCAGGTGGGAGCATATTCACTAGGACCCTGTGAGGCCCAGATGCGGACCAGAGTCACCAGGTCTACTTGAGGCCTAGAGGGGTACCAGATTCACCTGGTCTAGGTGACATCCTGATGGGGACCAGAGTCACCATGTCAGCCTCCCCTGGACATGATGACTCTGGGCCAGGTCCTGGTGAGGCCCAGGTGGTACCAGAGACATGAGGTCCAGGTGAGGTCCCGATGGGAAACACAGTCACCAGGTCAGGTGAGGCCATGCTTAGGATCAGAGTCACCAGTTACAGGTGAGGCCCATGTGGAGCGACAGTCACCTGGTACAGAAGAGGCCAAAGTCAGGATCAGAGTTACAAGGTCAGGTCAGTCCCAGTGGGGAATAGAGTAACTATGTCCCCATGATGCCCAGGTAGAACCAGAGTCACTAGTTCCAGAAGAGGCGCAGGTGGGGAGCATGTTCACTAGGTCCCGGTGAGGCCCAGTTGAGGACCAGAGTCACCAGATCTGGTTGAGTCCTAGAGCGGTACCAGAAACACCTGGTCCTGGTGACATCCAGAAGGGGACCAGAGTCACCAGGTCAGGGTGAGGCCCAGAGAGGCCTAGAGTCATCATTTCCAGGGGAGGCTCCGGTGTGGAACAGAGTCACCAGGTACCAATGATGCCCAGGTGAGGACCAGATTCGCCAGGTCCAAGTGAGGCCCACGTGGGGACCTGTGTCACCAGGCATGGGTGAGGCCGAGGTGGCAACCCCACTCACCAGGTCCAGGTGAGGCGATCTTGCAGGCCATGCAGAGGAACCATGTCCCGATGATGCCCAGGTAGGGACTAGAGTTACCAGGTCCAGGTGAGGCCAACCTGCAGGCCATGCAGTGGAACCATGTCCCGATAATGCCGAGGTAGGGATCAGAATCACCAGGTCCAATGAAACCCAGATGGAGCATATTTACTAGGTCCAGGTGAGGTCCAGTGGAGGACCAGAGTCACCAGATCTAGTTGAGGCCTAGAGGGGTACCAGAATCACCTGGTCCAGGTGACATCCAGATGGGGACCAGAGTCCCCAGGTCAGGATGAGGCCCAGAGAGGTTCCAGAGTCATCATGTCCAGGTGAGGCTCAGGTGTGGAACAGAGTCACCAGGTACCAAAGATGCCCAGGTGAGGACCAGAGTCACCAGGTCTGGGTAATGCGCAGATAGGATCAGAGTCACCAGTTCCAGGTGAGGCCAAGAAAGAGTCCACAGCAATCAGATCCAGGTGGGGAACAAAGTC
The DNA here is from genome assembly GCF_011100685.1 of Canis lupus familiaris. NCBI lineage: Eukaryota > Metazoa > Chordata > Mammalia > Carnivora > Canidae > Canis > Canis lupus. The sequence continues at coordinate 98,708 of NW_023330870.1, read as the reverse complement.
ACCAGGACTGGGTGAGGCCCAGATGGGGACCAGATTCACCAGGTCCAGGTGAGGCCCAGGTGGTGACCAGAGACCAAGGGTCTGGGAGACGACCAGGTAAGGACCAGATACACCAAGTCCAAGAGGCCCACGAGGGGACCTGTGTCCCCAGGTACGGGTGAGGCACAGGTGGCAACGACACTCACCAGGTCTAGGAGAGGCCATCCTTTGCGCCATGCAGAGGAAACCTGTCCCGATGATGCCCATGTAGGAACCAGAGTTACCAGGTCCAGGTGATGCCAACCTGCAGGCCATGCAGAGGAACCATGTCCCGATGATGCCCAGGTAGGGACCAGAGTCACCAGGTCCAGAATCGGCGCAGGTGGGAGCATATTCACTAGGACCCTGTGAGGCCCAGATGCGGACCAGAGTCACCAGGTCTACTTGAGGCCTAGAGGGGTACCAGATTCACCTGGTCTAGGTGACATCCTGATGGGGACCAGAGTCACCATGTCAGCCTCCCCTGGACATGATGACTCTGGGCCAGTTCCTGGTGAGGCCCAGGTGGTACCAGAGACATGAGGTCCAGGTGAGGTCCCGATGGGAAACACAGTCACCAGGTCAGGTGAGGCCATGCTTAGGATCAGAGTCACCAGTTACAGGTGAGGCCCATGTGGAGCGACAGTCACCTGGTACAGAAGAGGCCAAAGTCAGGATCAGACTTACCAGGTCAGGTCAGTCCCAGTGGGGAATAGAGTAACTATGTCCCCATGATGCCCAGGTAGAACCAGAGTCACTAGTTCCAGAAGAGGCGCAGGTGGGGAGCATGTTCACTAGGTCCCGGTGAGGCCCAGTTGAGGACCAGAGTCACCAGATCTGGTTGAGTCCTAGAGCGGTACCAGAAACACCTGGTCCTGGTGACATCCAGAAGGGGACCAGAGTCACCAGGTCAGGGTGAGGCCCAGAGAGGCCTAGAGTCATCATTTCCAGGGAAGGCTCCGGTGTGGAACAGAGTCACCAGGTACCAATGATGCCCAGGTGAGGACCAGAGTCACCAGGTATGGGTGACGCGCAGATAGGATCAGAGTCACCAGGTCCAGGTGAGGCCAAGAAAGACTCCACAGCAATCAGGTCCAGGTGGGGAACAAAGACACAAGGACTGGGTGAGCCCCAGATGGGGACCAGATTCACCAGGTCCAGGTGAGGCCCAGGTGGTGACCAGACTCCCCGGGTCTAGGAGAGGACCAGGTAAGGTCCAGATTCACCAGGACCAAGAGACCCACGTGGGGACCTGAGTCACCAGGTATGGGTGAGGCCCAGGTGACAACCCCACTCACCAGGTCCACGTGAGGCCAGCCTGCACGCCAGAGTCACCAGATCCAGGTGAGGCCCTAGTGGGGACCGGAGTCACCAAGTAAATCTGAGTCTACAAGAACACTACAGTCACCAGGTCCAGGTGTGGTTCATGTGGGAAAGAGAGTCACCAGGTCCAGGTGAGAACCTGGTGGGGACCACAGTCACCAGGTCCAGATTGAGGCCTAGGTGGGGGGACCAGAGTCATCGGGACCAGTTGAGACCAAAGTGTGGAGCAAAGTTTTCATGTCCAGGTGACGCCCAAGTGGGGAACAGAGTAACCATGTCCCATTGATGTCAGATGGGAAAAGAGTCACAAGGTCCAGATGAGGCCTAAGTGAGGAGTAGATTCACCAGGTCCTGTTCAGGCCAGGTTTAGGACCAGTGTCCCCAGCTCCGGGTGAGTCCCAGAGGGGGACCAGAGTCACCCGGTTCTGGTGATATCCAGGTGGGGACCAGAGTCACCACGTCAGGGTGAGGCCCAGTGGGGGACGAGAATCACTAGGTCCAGGTGAGGCCCCGATGTGGAACTAGAAACCAGGTGCCATGATGCCCATATGAGGACCTGAGTCACCAAGTCCAAGTGAGGTCCCTGTGGGAACCAGTGAACTCCTCCAGGTGAGGCCCAGGTGGGACCACAGTCACCAGGTCCAGGTGAGGCCCAGGTATATAAGAGATTATCCAGGTCCCAATGATGCCCAGTTAAGGACCAGAGTCAACAGGTCCAGGAGAGTCCCAAAAATGGTTCAGAGTCATTGTGTTCCAGGTGACGCCAGATGGAGACCACAGGAACCAGGTCCAGGAGAGCCGCATATGGGAACCAGAGCCACCAGATCCAGGTGAGGTCCAGGTGGGACCACAGTCACAAGGTCCAGGTGAGGCGCAGGTGGCAACAAGATTCACCAAGTCCAGGTGAGGCCCAGGTGGCGACCAGTCACCAGATCCAGGTGCGGACCAGCTAAGGACCAGATTCACCAGGCCCATGTGAAGCTCAAGTGGTGACCAGATTTACCAGGTAAGGGTGAGTCCCAGAGGGGGAATCAGAGTAACCAGTTTAGTTTGAGCCACAGAATGGGACCAGAGGTCCCTGGTCAAAGTGAGGCCCAGGTGTGGAATAGAGTATCCAGGTCCCAATGATGCCTGGGTGAGGACCAGCGTCACTAGGGCCATGCAGGCCCAGATGGGGAACAGAATCACTAGGTCCTGTTGAGGCATAGAATAAGACCAGATTCAGGGATCCCTGGGTAGCGCAGCTGTTTGGCGCCTGCCTTTGGCCCAGGGCGCGATCCTGGAGACCCGGGATCGAATCCCACATCGGGCTCCCGCTGCATTGAGCCTGCTTCTCCCTCTGCCTGTGTCTCTGCCTCTCTCTCTCTCTGTGACTATCATAAATAAATAAAAATTTAAAAAAATTAAAAAAAAAAGACCAGATTCACCAGTATCAGTATCAGGTGAGCCCCTTGTGGGAACAAGAGCCACTCTACACAGCTGAGTCCCAGGTCCATGTGAGGCCCAAGGGAGGACCAGATTCATCAGGTAGAATTGAGGCATAGCTGGGGACAAGTGTCACCAGGTCTGGGTGCGGCCTAGGTGGGGAAAGATTCAGCAGTTCTGAGTTAGGTCAAAGTGGGGACGAGAGACACCAGTTCCAGGTGAGGCCAAAGTGAGGACCAGAGTCACCAGATCCAGATGAGTTCCATGTTGGAAAGAGAGTCACGAGGTCCAGGATAGGTACAGGTGGGGGCCAGAGTCACCAGATCCATGTGAAGTCCAGGTGGTGACCAGAGTCACCAGATCCAGGTGAAGCCCAGGTGGGGACCAGAGTCTCTAGTTGCAGATGAGGCCCAGGTGAGGACCAGAGTTACCAGGTACACGTGAGGCCCCGGGGGGGATCAGAGGCAACAGGTCCATGTGAGGCCGGCTTGGGGTCCATGGTCCACAGTTCTACTTGAGGCCCAGGTGTGGAACACAGTAAGCAGGTCCAAGTGAGTCCCTGGTGGTGACAAGAGTCACCACGTCCAGGTGAGCCCCAGGTGGGGACCAGGATCACCAGGTAGAGGGGAGGCCTTTGAAAGAACCAGAGTCAACAGTTCGAGGTAAGGCGCAGGTTGCAACCAGGGTCAACAGGTCCAAGTCAGGCAAAAGTGGGGTTCACAGTCACTAGGGCACAGTTACCGGGTCCCAATTTTGCCCAGTTGAGTACCATGGTCAACACGGCCAGGAGAGGCCCAGATAGGGACCGGAGTCCCCAAATCCAGGTAAGCCCAGGTTGGGACCACAGTCACCAGATTCAGGATAGTCTCAGGTGCAGACCAGAATCACAAGGTCCAGGTGAGGTGCAGGTGGCAACCACACTCACCAGGTCCCGGTGAGGCCCTGATGGGGACCAGAGTCACGAGGTACATGAGAAGCTAGAAACTCTCCAGCCACCAGGTCCCCATGATATGTCCATGTGGGAATGAGTATCACCAGTTACAGGTTACTACCAGGTTGGGCTTTGACTCACCATGTCCAGGTGAGACCCATGTGGGAACCAGTGTCACCATGTCCAGGTGTGGCCCAGGTGAAGACCAGAGTCAATAGGTCCAGCTGAGTCACTGTTAGTGAACAGTGTAACCATATCCTGATGCTACCCAGGTGGGTACCAGAGACACCAGGTCCTGGTGACGCCCAGGTGGGACCAGAGTCATGAGGTCCAGTTGAGGTCCAGTTGTGGAACACAGTCACCGGGTCCCAATTTTGCCCGAGTTGAGGACCATGGTCAACAGGGCCAGGTGAGGCCCAGATGGGGACCGGAGTCCCCAAATCCAGGTGAATCCCAGGTGGGGACCACAGTCACCAGATCCACAGTAGTCTCACGTGCAGACCAGGATCATCAGGTCCAGGTGAGGTGCAGGTGGAAACCACACTCACCAGCTCCTGCTGAATAGAGTAACCATGTCCCGATGATGCCCAGGTAGAACCAGAGTCACCAGGTCCAGATGAGGCACAGGTGGGGAGCATGTTCACTAGGTTCCCGTAGGCCCAGTTGAGGACCAGAGTCACCAGGTCAAGTTGAGGCCTAGAGGGGTACCAGATTCACCTGGTCTAGGTGACATCCAGATGGAGACCAGAATCACCATGTCAGGCTGAGGCCCAGAGGGGATCCAGAGTCATCATATCCAGGTGACGCTCAGGTGTGTAACAAAGTATCCAGGTCATAATGGTCCACAGGTGAGGACCAGAGTCATCAGATCTGGGTGAGACCCAGTTAGGGTCAGAGTCACCAGTTCAAGGTGAGGCCAAGAAGGAGTCCACAGCAATCAGGCCCAGGTGGGGAACTAAGTCACCAGGACTGGGTGAGGGCCAGAGGGGGACCAGATTCACAAGGCCCAGGTGATTCCCAGGTGGTGACCAGAGTTACCAGTTCCGGGTGAGGACCAGGTAAGGACCAGATTCACCAGGTCCAAGTGAGGCCCACGTGGGACCTGTGTCACCTGGTATGGGTGAGGCAAGGTGGCAACCCCACTCACCAGGTCCAGGTGAGCGCAACCTGCAGGCCATGCAGAGGAACCTAGTCCCGATGATGCCCAGGTTGGGACTAGAGTTACCAGGTCCAGGTGAGGCCAACCTACAGGCCATGCAGTGGAACCATGTCCCGATGATGCCCAGGTAGGGACCAGAGTTACCAGTTCCAGGTGAGGCCAACCTGCAGGTCATGCAGTGGAGACATGTCCCGATGATGCCCAGGAAGGGACAAGAGTAACCAGGTCCAAATGAGCCCCAGATGTTATGTATTCACTATGTCCAGGTGAGGCCCAGTTGAGGACCAGAGTCACCAGATCTGGATGAGGCCTAGAGGGGTACCAGAATCACCAGGTCCAGGTGACATACAGATGGGGACCAGAATCACCAGGTCAGGGTGAGGCCCAGAGAGGCTCCAGAGTCATCATGTTCAGGTGAGGCTCAGGTCTGGAACACAGTGTCCAGGTCATAATGGTCCATATGTGAGGACCAGAGTGACCAGATCTGGTGACGCGCAGATAGGATCAGAGTCACCAGTTCCAGGTGAGGCCAAGAAAGAGTCCACAGCAATCAGGTCCAGGTGGGGAACACAGTCACCAGGACTGGGTGAGGCCCAGATGGGGACCAGATTCAACACGTCCAGGTGAGGCCCAGGTGGTGTCCAGAGTCCCCGGGTCTGGGAGTGGACCAGGTAAGGACCAGATTCACCAGGTCCAAGAGGCCCACGTGGGGAACTGAATCACCAGGTATGGGGTGGCAACCCCACTCACCAGGTCCAGGTGAGGCCAACCTTCAGGCCAGAGTCACCAGATCCACGTGAGGCCCTAGTGGGGACCGGAGTCACCGGGTAAATGTCCGTCTACAAGAACACCACAGTCCAGGTCCAGGTGTGGTTCATGTGGGAACGAGAGTCACCAGGTCCAGGTGAGAACCAGGTGGGGACCAGAGTCACCAGGTCCAGATAGAGGCGTAGGTGGGGGGACCAGAGTCATCAGGACCAGTTGAGGTCAAAGTGTGGAGCAAAGTTATCATGTCCAGGTGAGGCCCAGGTGGGGAACAGAGTAACCATGTCCCATTGATGCCAGGTGGGAAAAGAGTCACAAGGTCCCGGTGAGGCGCAGGTGGCAACAAGATTCACCAAGTCCAGGTGAGGCCCAGGTGGCGACCAGTCACCAGATCCATGTGCGGACCAGCTAAGGACCAGATTCACTAGGCCCAAGTGAAGCCCAAGGGGTGACCAGATATACCAGGTAAGGGTGAGGCCCAGAAGGGGAACCAGAGTAACCAGTTTAGTTTGAGGCCCAGAATGGGACCAGAGGTCCCTGGTCAAAGATAGGCCCAGGTGTGGCATAGAGTATCCAGGTCCCAATGACGCCCAGGTGAGGACCAGAGTCACCAGGTCTGGGTAATGCGCAGATAGGATCAGAGTCACCAGTTCCAGGTGAGGCCAAGAAAGAGTCCACAGCAATCAGATCCAGGTGGGGAACAAAGTCACCAGGACTCGGTGAGGCCCAGATGGGGACCAGATTGACCAGGTCCAGGTGAGGCCCAGGTGGTGACCAGAGACCACGGGTCTGGGAGATGACCAGGTAAGGACCAGATTCACCAGGTCCAAGAGGCCCACGAGGGGACCTGTGTCCCCAGGTACGGGCGAGGCACAGGTGGCAACCACACTCACCAGGTCCAGGAGAGGCCATCCTTCGAGCCATGCAGATTAACCCTGTCCCGATGATGCCCATGTAGGAACCAGAGTTACCACGTCCAGGTGAGGCCAACCTGCAGGCCATGCAGTGGAACCATGCCCTGATGATGTCCAGGTAGGGACCAGGGTTACCAGGTCCAGGTGAGGCCAACCTGCAGGCGATGCAGTGGAACCGTGTCCCGATGACGCCCAGGTAGGGACCAGAATCACCAGGTCCAATGAGGCCCAGATGGAGCATATTCACTAGGTCCAGGTGTGGTCCAGTGGAGGACCAGAGTCACAAGACCCTGTTGAGGCCTAGAGGGGTACAAGAATCACCTGGTCCAGGTGACATCCAGATGGGGACCAGAGTCACCAGGTTAGGATGAGGCCCAGAGAGGTTCCAGAGTCATCATGTCCAGGTGAGGCTCAGGTGTGGAACAGAGTCACCAGGTACCAAAGATGCCCAGGTGAGGACCAGAGTCACCAGGTCTGGGTGACGGGCAGATAGGATCAGAGTCACCTGTTCCAGGTGAGGCCAAAAAAGAGTCCACAGCAATCAGGCCCAGGTGGGGAACAAAGTCACCAGGACAGGGTGAGGCCCAGATTGGGACCAGATTCACCAGGCCCAGGTTATTCCCAGGTGGTGACCAGACATATCAGTTCCGGGTGACGACCAGGTAAGGACCAGATTCACCTGGTCCAAATGAGGCCCACGTGGGGACCTGAGTCACCAGGAATTGGTGAGGCCAGGTGGCAAGGCACCCCAGGTCCAGGTGAGGCCAACCTGCAGGCCATGCAGAGGAACCATGTCCCGATGATACCCATGTAAGGACGAGAGTTACAACATCCAGGTGAGGCCAACCTGCAGGCAATGCTGTGGAACCATGTCCCGATGATGCCCAGTTAGGGACTAGAGTCACCAGGTCAGGGAGAGGCCCAGAGAGGTTCCAGAGTCATCATGTCCAGGTGAGGCTCAGGTGAGGAACAGAGTCACCAGGTACCAATGATGCCGAGGTGAGGGCCAGAGTCACCAGATCTGGGTGACGCGCAGATAGGTTCAGAGTCACCAGTTCCAGGTGAGGCCAAGAAAGAGTCCACAGCAATCGGGTCCAGGTGGGGAACAAAGTCACCAGTACTGGGTGAGGCCTAGATGGGGACCAGATTCACCACATCAGGGTGAGGCCCAGAGTGGGACGAGAATCACTAGGTCCATGTGAGGCCCCGATGTGGAAGTGAGAAACCAGGTCCCATCATGCCCATATGAGGATCTGAGTCACCAGGTCCAGGTGAGCTCCCTGTGGGAACCAGTCACCTCGTCCAGGTGAGGCTCAGGTGGGACCACAGTCACCGGTCCAGGTGAGACCCAGGTATATAACAGAGTATCCAGCTCCCAGTGATGCCCAAGTAAGGACCAGAGTCAACAGGTACAAGAGAGGCCCAAATATTGTTTAGAGTCATTGTGTTCCAAGTGAGGCCAGATGGAGACCACAGGAACCAGGTCCAGGAGAGCCCCATATGGGAACCAGAGCCACCAGATCCAGGTGAGGTCCAGGTGGGCCCACAGTCACAAGGTCCAGGTGAGGCACAGGTGGCAACAGGATTCACCAAGTCCAGGTGAGGCCCAGGTGGCGACCAGTCACCAGATCCAGGTGCGGACCAGCTAAGGACCAGATTCACCAGACCCTAGTGAAGCCCAAGGGGTGACCAGAGTCACCAATTAAGGGTGAGGCCCACAGTAGAACCAGAGTAACCAGTTTAGTTTGAGGCCCAGAATGGGACCAGAAGTCCCTGGTCAAAGTGAGGCACAGGTGTGGAATAGAGTATCCAGGGTGAGGATCATTGGGTCCATCACTCAATGATGCCTGGGTGAGGACCAGAGGCACTAGGGCCATGCAGGCCCAGATGGGGAACAGAATCACTACGTCCTGGTGAGGCATAGAATAAGACCACAGTCAGCAGTATCAGGTGTGCCCCTTGTGGGAACCAGAGCCACTCTATCCAGCTGAGTCCCAGGTACATGTGAGGCACACGTGAGGACCAGATTCATCAGGTCGAATTGAGGCATAGCTAGGGACAAGAGTCACCAGGTCTGGGTGCGGCCTAGTTGGGGCAAGATTCAGCAGTTCTGAGTTAGGTCAAAGTGGGGATGAGAGACACCAAGTCCAGGTGAGGCCAAACTGAGGACCAGAGTCACCAGATCCACATGAGGTCCATGTTGGAAAGGAGTCACCAGGTCCAGGAGAGGTCCTGGTGGGGACCAGAGTCACTAGGTCCAGATGAGGCCCAGGTGAGGACCAGAGTTACCAGGTACACGTGAGGCCCCGGTGGGGATCAGAGGCAACATGTCCATGTGAGGCTGGCTTGGGGACCATGGTCAACAGGTCTACTTGAGGCCCAGGTGTGGAACACAGTAAGCAGGTTCCGGTGAGGGCACGGTGGTGACAAGAGTCACCAAGTCCAGGTGAGTCCCAGGTGGGGACCAGGATCAACAGTTCTAGGGGAGGCCCTTGAAAGAACCAGAGTCAACAGTTCGAGGTCAGGCGCAGGTGGCAACCAGGGTCAGCAGGTCCAAGTCAGGCCAAAGTGGGGTTCACAGTCACTAGGACATGGTGACACCCAGAGGGGGACCAGAGTCACTTGGTCCAGGTGAGGCCACTTGTGGAACACAGTCACCGGGTCCCAATTTTGCCCAGTTGAGGAAAACCCCACTCACCAGGTCCAGGTGAGGCCAACCTGCAGGCCATGCCGTGATACCATATCCCGATGATGCCCAGGTACGGACTAGAGTCACCAGGTCCAAATGAGGCCCAGATGGGGTATATTCACTAGGTCCAGGTGAGGCCCAGTTGAGGACCAGAGTCACCAGATCACCTTGAGCCCTAGAGGTGTACCAGAATCACCTGGTCCAGGTGATATCCAGATGGGGACCAGAATCACCAGGTCAGAGTGAGTCCCAGAGAGGTTCCAGAGTCATCATGTCCCGGTGAGGCTCAGGTGTGGAACAGACTAACCAGGTATCAATGATGCCCAGGTGAGGACCAGAGTCACCAGATCTGGGTGAGGCCCAGTTAGGATCAGAGTCACCAGTTCCAGGTGAGGCCAAGAAGGAGTCCACAGCAATCAGGTCCAGGTGGGGAACAAAGTCACCAGGACTGAGTGAGGACCAGGTAAGGACCAGATTCACCAGGCCCAGGTGATTCCCAGGTGGGGACCTGTGTTACCAGGTAAGGGTGAGGCCCAGGTGACAACCCCACTCACCAGGTCCAGGTGAGGCCAACCTGCAGGCCATGCAGAGGAACCATGTCCCGATAATGCCCAGGTAGGGAACAGAGTTACCAGGTCCAGGTGAGGCCAATATGCAGGCCATGCAGTGGAACCATGTCCCGATGATGCCCAGGTAGGGACCAGAGTCACCAGGTCCAAATGAGACCCAGATTCAGAATATTCACTAGGTCCAGTGAGGCCCAGTTGAGGACCACTGTCACCAGATCTGGTTGAGGCTTAGAGGGGTACCAGAATCACCTGGTCCAGGTGACATCCAGATGGGGACCAGAGGCATCAGTTCAGGGAGAGGCCCAGAGTGTTTCCAGAGTCATCATGTCCAGGTGAGGCTCAGGTGTAGAACAGAGTCACCAGGTACCAATGATGCACAGGTGAGGCCCAGAGTCACCAGATCTGGGTGACGCGCAGATAGGATCAGAGTCACCAGTTCCAGGTGAGGCCAAGAAAGAGTCCACAGCAATGAGGTCCACGTGGGGAACAAAGTCACCAGGACTGGGTGAGGCCCAGATGGGGACCAGATTCACCAGGTCCAGGTGAGGCCCAGGTCGTGACCAGAGTCCCCGGGTCTGGGAGAGGACCAGGTAAGGACCAGATTCACCAGGTCCAAGAGACCAATGTGAGGACATGAATCACCAGGTGTGGGTGAGGCCCAGGTGGCAACCCCACTCACCAGGTCCAAGTGAGGCCAACCTGCAGGCCAGAGTCACCAGATGCAGGTGAGGCCCTTGTGGGTACCGGACACCCCAGGTAAATGTGAGTCTACAAGAACACCACAGTCACCAGGTCCAGGTGTGATTCATTTGGGAACGAGAGTCACCAGGTCCAGGTGAGTCCCAGGTGGGGACCACAGTCACCAGGTCCTGATTGAGGCCTAGGTGGAGGGACCAGAGTCATCAGGACCAGATGAGGCCAAAGTGCGGAGCAAAGTTATCACGTCCAGGTGAGGCTCAGGTGGGGAACAGAGTATCCAGGTCTTAGTGGTCCACAGGTGAGGACAAGAGTCACCAGATCTGGGTGAGGCCCAGTTAGGATCAGAGTCACCAGTTCCAGGTGAGGCCCAAAAGGAGTCCACAGCAATCAGGTCCAGGTGGGGAACAAAGTCACCAGGACTGGGTCATGCCCAGATGGCGAGCAGATTATCCAGGTCCAGGGGATTCCCAGGTGGTGACCAGAATTACCATATTCACCAGGTCCAGGAGGCCCACTTGGGGACCTGAGTCACCAGGTATGGTTGACGCCCAGGTGGCAACCCCACTCACCAGGTCCAGGTGAGGCCAACCTGCAGGCCAGAGTCACCTGATCCAGGTGAGGCCCTAGTGGGGACCGGAGTCACCAGGTAAATGTGAGTCTACAAGACACCACAGTCACCAGGTCCAGATTGAGGCCTAGGTCAGGGGACCAGAGTCATCAGGACCATGTGAGGCCAAAGTGTGGAGCAAAATTATCATGTCCAGGTGAGGCCCAGGTAGGGAACAGAGTAACCATGTCCCTTTGATGCCAGGTGGGAAAAGAGTCACAAGTTCCAGACGAAGCCTATGTGAAGAGTAGATTCATCAGGTCCTGTTGAGGCCCAGTTGAGGACCAGTGTCCACAGCTCCGGAGAGTCTCAGAGGGGGACCAGAGTCACCCGGTTCTGGTGATATCCAGGTGGGGACCAGAGTCACCACGTCAGGATGAGGCCCAGAGGGTGACGAGTAACACTAGCTCCAGGTGAGGCCCGATGTGGAACTGAGAAACCAAGTACCATGATGCCCATATGAGGACCTGAGTCACCAGGTCCATGTGAGGTCTCTGTGGGAACCAGTCACCTCGTCCAGGTGAGGCCCAGGTGGGACCACAGTCACCAGGTCCAGGTGAGGCCCAGGTATATAAGAGAGTATCGAGGTCCCAATGATGCCCAGGTAAGGACCAGAGTCAACAGGTCCAGGAGAGGCCCAAATACGGATCAGCGTCATTGTGTTCCAGGTGAGGTCAGATGGAGACCACAGGAAACAGGTCCAGGAGAGCCCCATATGGGAACCAGAGCCACGAGATCCAGGTGAGGTCCAGGTGGGACCACAGTCACAAGATTCAGGTGAGGCGCAGGTGGCAACAGGATTCAACAAGTCCAGGTGATGCCTAGGTGGCGACCAGTCACCACATCCAGGCGCGGACCAGCTAAGGACCAGATTCACCAGGCCGAAGTGAAGCCCAAAGGGTGACCAGAGTCACCAGGTTAGGGTGAGCCCCAGAGGGGGAACCAGAGTAACCTGTTTAGTTTGAGGCTCAGAATTGAACCAGAGTTCCCTGTTCAAAGTGAGGCCCAGGTGTGTAATAGCGTATCCAGGGTGAGGATCATTGGGTCCATCACCCAATGATGCCTGGGTGAGGACCAGAGTCACTGGGGCCATGCAGGCCCAGATGGGGAACAGAATCACTAGGTCCTGGTGAGGCATACAATAAGACCACAGTCAGCAGTATCAGCTGAGCCTCTTGCGGGAACCAGAGCCACTGTATCCAGCTGAGTCCCAGGTCCAGGTGAGGCTCCCGTGAGGACCAGATTCATTAGGTCGAATTGAGGCATAGCTGGGGACAAAAGTCACCAGGTCTGGGTGCTTCCTAAGTTGGGCTAGATTCAGCAGTTCTGAGTTAGGTCAAAGTGGAGACGAGAGACGCCAGTTCCAGGTGAGGCCAAACTGAGTACCAGAGTCACCAGATCCATGTGAGGTCCATGTTTGAAAGAAAGTCACCAGGTCCGGGAGAGGTCCAGGTGGGGACCAGAGTCACCAGTTCCAGGTGAGGCCAAGAAGGAGTCCACAGAAATCAGGTCCAGGTGGGGAACAAATTCACCAGGACTGGGTGAGACCTAGATGGGGACTAGATACACAAGATCCAGGTGATATCCAGGTGGTGACCAGACTACCAGTTCCGGGTGAGGACCAGGTAAGGACAAGATTCACCAGGTCCAAGTGAGGCCCACGTGGGGACCTGTGTCACCAGGCATAGGTGAGGCCCAGGTGGCAACCCCACTGACCAGGTCCAGGTGAGGCCAACCTGCAGGCCGTGCAGAGGAACCATGTCCCGATGATGACCATGTAGGGACCAGACTTACCAGGTCCAAGTGAGGCCAACCTGCAGGCCATGCAGTGGAACCATGTCCCGATGATGCCCAGGTTGGGACCAGAGTCACCAGGTCCAAAAGAGGCCCAGATGGTGCATATTCACTAGGTCCAAGTGAGGCCCAGTTGAGGACCAGTGTCACCAGATCTGGTTGAGGCCTAGAAGGGTACCAGAATCACCTGGTCCAGGTGACATCCAGATGGGGACCACAGTCACCAGGTCAGGGTTGTCCCAGAGAGGTTCCAGAGTCATCATGTCCAGGTGAGGCTCAGGTGTGGAAGAGAGTCACCAGGTCCCAATGATGCTCAGGTGAGGACCAGAGTCACCAGGTCTGGGTGACGCGCAGATAGGATCAGAGTCACCAGATCTTGTTGAGGCCTAGAGGGGTAACAGATTCACCAGGTCCAGGTGAGGCACAGGTGGTGACCAGAGTCCCCGTTCTGGGAAAGGACCAGGTAAGGACCAGATTCACTAGGTCCAAGAGGCCCACGTGGACCTCAGTCACCAGGTATGGGTGAGGCCCAGGTGGCAATAACACTCACCAGGTCCTGGTGAGGCCAACCTGCAGGCCATGCAGAGGAACCATGTCCCGGTGATGCTCAGGTAGGGACCAGATTTACCAGGTCCAGTTGAGGCCAATCTGCAGGCGATGCAGTGGAACCTTATCCCGATGATGCCCAGGTAGGGACCAGAGTCACCAGGTCCATATAAGGCCCAGATGGAGCATATTCACTAGGTCCAGGTGAGGCCCAGTTGAGGACCAGTTTCACCATATCTACTTGAGTCTTAGAAGGGTACCAGAATCACCTGGTCCAGGTGATATCCAAATGGGGACGAGAGTCACCAGGTCAGGGGGAGGCCCAGAGTCGTTCCAGAGTCATCGGGTCCAGGTGAGGCTCAGGTGTGGAAGAGAGTCACCAGGTACCAAAGATGCCCAGGTGAGGACCAGAGTCACCAGATCTGGGTGAGGCGCAGATAGGATCAGAGTCACCAGTTGCAGGTGAGGCCAAGAAAGAGTTCACAGCAATCAGGTCCAGGTGGGGAACAAAGTCACCAGACCAGGGTGAGACCCAGATGGGGACCAGATTCACCATGTCCAGGTGAGGCCCAGGTGGGGATAGAGTCCCCGGGTCTCGGAAAGGACCAGGTAACGACCAGATTCACCAGGTCCAAGAGGCTCACGTGGGGACCTGAGTCACCAGCTATGTGTGAGGCCTAGGTGGCAAACCCTCTCACCAGGTCTAGGTGAGGCCAACTGGCGGGCCAGAGTCACCAGATCCATGTGAGGCCCTAGTGGGGACTGGAGTCACCAGGTACATGTGAGTATACAAGAACACCACAGTCACCAGGTCCAGGTGTGGTTCATCTGGTGAAGTGAAGCCCAAAGGGTGACCAGAGTTACCAGGTAAGGGTGAGGCCCAAAGGGGAACCAGTAACTAGTTTAGTTTGAGTCCCAGAATGGGACGAGAGGTCCATAGTCAATGTGAGGCACAGGTGTGGAATAGAGTATCCAGGTCCTAATGATTCCTGGGTGAGGACCAGAGTCACTAGGGCCATGCAGGCCCAGATGGGAACAGAATCGCTAGGACCAGGTGAGGCATAGAATAAGACCACAGTCAGCTATATCAGGTGAGCCCCTTGTGGGAACCAAGCCACTCTATCAAGCTGAGTCCCAGGTCCATGTGAGGCCCACGTGAGGAGCAGATTCATCAGGTCGAATTGAGGCATAGCTGGGGACAAGAGTCACCAAGTCTGGGTGCGGCCGAGGTGGGGCAAGATTCAGCAGTTCTGAGTTAGGTCAAAGTGGGGACGAGAGATGCCAGATCCAGATGAGGCCAAACTGAGGACCAGAGTCACCAGATGCAGGTCAGGTCCAGGTGTGGACCAGAGTCAGAAGATCCAGGTGAAGTCCAGGTGGGGACCAGAGTCACCAGATCCAGGTGAAGCCCAGGTAGGGACCAGAGTCGCTAGGTCCAGATGAGACCCAGATGAGGACCAGAGTTACCAGGTACTCGTGAAGCCCCGGTCGGGATCAGAGGCAACATGTCCATGTGAGGCTGGCTTGGGGACCATGGTCAACAGGTCTACTTGAGGCCCAGGTGTGGAACACAGTAAGCAGGTCCAGGTGAGTCCCCGGTGGTGACAAGTGTCACCACGTCCAGGTGAGGCCCAGGTGGGGACCAGGATCACCAGGTCCAGGGGAGGCCATTGAAAGAACCAGAGTCAACAGTTCGAGGTCAGTCGCAGGTGGCAACCAGGGTCAGCAGGTCCAAGTCAGGCCAAAGTGGGGTTCACAGTCACTAGGGCACGGTGAGACCCAGAGGGGGACCAGAGTCACCTGGTCCAGGTGAGGTCCAGTTGTGGAACACAGTCACCGGGTCCCAATTTTGTCCAGTTGAGGACCATGGTCAACAGGGCCAGGTGAGGCCCAGATGCGGATTGGAGTCCCCAAATCCAGGTGAAGACCAGGTGGGGACCACAGTCAACAGATCCAGGATAGTCTCATGTGCAGACCAGATTCACCAGGTCCAGGTGAGTTGCAGGTGGCAACCACACTCACCAGATCCCGGTGAGGCCCTGGTGCGGACCAGAGTCACGAGGTACATGAGAAGCTAGAAACAATGCAGCCACCAGTTCCACGTGATGTCCACGTGGGAACGAGAATCTCCAGTTACACGTGAGGACCTGGTGGGGATCTGACTCACCATGTCCAGGTGAGACCCAGGTGGGAACCAGTGTCACCATGTCCAGGTGTGGCCCAGGTGAAGACCAGAGTTAATAGGTCCAGCTGGGTCACTGTTAGTGAACAGTGTAACCATATACTGATGCTACCCCGGTGGGTACCAGATACACCAGGTACTGGTGAGGCCCAGGTGGAACCAGAGACATGAGGTCCAGGTGAGGTCCCGATGGGAACCACAGTCACCAGGTCAGGTGAGGCCATGCTTAGGATCAGAATAACCAGTTACAGGTGAGGTCCAGGAGGAGCCAGAGTCACCTGGTACAGAAGAGGCCAAAGTCAGGACATGAGTTACCAGGATCAGTTCAGTCCCAGTGGTGAATAGAGTAACCATTTCCTGATGATGCCCTGGTAAAACCAGAGTCACCAGGTCCAGATGAGGCGCAGGTGGGGAGTATGTTCACTATGTCCCAGTGAGGCCCAGATGAGGACTAGAGTCACCAGGTCAAGTTGAAGCCTAGAAGGGTACCAGATTCACCTGGTCTAGGTGACATCCAGATGGGGACCAGAGTCACCATGTCAGGCTGAGGCCCAGAGGGGATCCAGAGTCATCAAGTCCCGGTGAGGCTC
This sequence comes from Canis lupus familiaris, assembly GCF_011100685.1. NCBI lineage: Eukaryota > Metazoa > Chordata > Mammalia > Carnivora > Canidae > Canis > Canis lupus. The sequence continues at coordinate 82,497 of NW_023330870.1, read as the reverse complement.
AGGTGTGGAACAGAGTATCCAGGTCATAAAATCCACAGGTGAGGACCAGAATCACCAGATCTGGGTGAGGCCCAGTTAGCATCAGAGTCAGCAGTTCCAGGTTAGCCAAGAAGGAGTCCACAGCAATCAGGTCCAGGTTGGGAAGAAAGTCAACAGGACTGGGTGAGGCCCAGATGGGGACCAGATTCACCAGGCCCAGGTGATTCCCATGTGGTGACCAGAGTTACCAGTTCCGGGTGACCACCAGGTAAGGACCAGATTCACCAGGTCCAAGTGAGGCCCACGTGGGGACCTGTGTCCCTAGGCAAGGGTGAGGCCCAGGTGACAAACCCACTCACCAGGTCCAGGTGAGGCCAACCTGCAGGCCATGCAGTGGAACCAGGTCCCAATGATGCCCAGGTAGGGACGAGAGTTACCAGGTCCAGGTGAGGTCAACCTTTGGGACCTGCTGAGGAAACGTGTCCCGATGATGCCCATGTAGGGACCAGAGACACCAGGTCCAAATGAGGCCCAGATGGAGCATATTCACTAGGTCCAGGTGAGGCCCAGTTGAGGACCAGAATCACCAGATCTGGTTGAGCCCTAGAGGGATACCAGAATCACCTGGTCCAGGTGACATCCAGATGGGGACCAGAGTCACCAGGTCAGAGTGAGGCCCAGAGAGGTTCAAGAGTCATCATGTTCAGGAAAGGCTCAGGTGTGGAACAGAGTCACCACGTACCAAGGATGCCCAGGTGAGGACCAGAGTCACCAGGTCTGGGTGACGCCCAGATAGGATCAGAGTCACCAGTTCCAGGTGAGGCCAAGAAAAAGTCCACAGCAATCAGGTCCAGGTGGGGAACAAAGTCACCAGGACTGGGTGTGGCCCAGGTGGGAACCAGATTCACCAGGTCCAGGTGAGGCCCAGGTGGTATCCAGAGTCCCCGGGTATGGGAGAGGACCAGGTAAGGACCAGATTCACCACGTCCAAGAGGTCCACGTGGGGACCTGAGTCACCAGGTATGGGTGAGGCCCAGGTGGCAACCCCACTCACCAGGTCCAGGTGAGGCCAACCAGCAGGCCAGAGTTACCAAATCCAGGAGAGGCCCTAGTGAGGACCAGAGTCACCAGGTAAAAGTGAGTCTACAAGAACACCACAGTCACCAGGTCCAGGTGTGATGCATGTGGGAACGAGAGTCACCAGGTCCAGGTAGGCCAAACTGAGGACCAGAGTCACCAGATCCAGGTGAGGTCCATGTTGGAAAGGAGTCACCAGGTCCAGGAGAGGTCTAGGTGGGGACCAGAGTCACCAGATCCAGGTGAAGTCCAGGTGGGGACCAGAGTCACCAGATCCAGGTGAAGCCCAGGTGGGGACCAGAGTCACTAAGTCCAGATGAGGTCAAGGTGGGGACCAGAGATACCAGGTACAAGTGAGGCCCCGGTGGGGAGCAGTGTCAACAGGTCCATGTGAGGCCGTCCTGGGGAACATGGTCAACAGGTCTACTTGAGGCCCAGGTGTGGAACACAGTAAGCAGGTCCAGGAGAGTCCCCGATGGTGACAATGTCACCACGTCCAAGTGAGACCCAGGTGGGGACCAGGATGACCAGGTCGAGGGGAGGCCTTTGAAAAACCAGAGTCTACAGTTTGAGGTCAGGCGCAGGAGGCAACCAGTATCAGCAGGACCAAGACAGGCCATAGAGGGGGTTCACAGTCACTAGGGAACCGTGAGACCCAGAGGGGGACCAGAGTCACCTGGTCCAGGTGAGGTCCAGTTGTGGAACACAGTCACCGGGTTCCAATTTTGCCCAGTTGAGGACCATGGTCAACAGGGCCAGGTGAAGCCCAGATGGAGACCGGAGTCCCCAAATCCAAGTGAAGCTCAGGTGGGGACCAGAGTCACCAGATGCTGGGTAGTCTCAGGTGTAGACCAGAATCACCAGGTCCAGGTGAGGTGCAGGAGGCAACCACACTCACCAGGTCCCGGTGAGGCCCTGCTGGGGACCAGAGTCACGATGTATATGAGAAGCTAGAAACACTGCAGCCACAAGGTCCACATTATGTCCATGTGGGAATGAAAATCACCAGTTACAGGTGAGGACCAGGTGGGGATCCGACTCACCATGTCCAGGTGAGTCCCAGGTGGGAACGAGTGTCACCATGTCCAGGTGTGGCCCAGGTGAAGACCAGAGTTAATAGGTCCGGCTGGGTCACTGTTAGTGAACAGTGTAAACATATCCTGATGCTACCCAGGTGGGAACCACAGAAACCAGGTCCTGGTGAGTCCCAGGAGGGCCCAGAGACATGAGGTCCAGAAGAGGTCCCGATGGGAACCACAGTCACCAGGTCAGGTGAGGGCATGCTTAGGATCAGAGTCACCAGTTACAGGTGAGGCCCCTGTTGAGCCAGAGTCACCTGGTACAGAAGAGGCCAAAGTCAGGACCATAGTTACCAGGATCAGGTCAGTCCCAGTGGGGAATAGAGTAACCATGCCCCGATGATACCCAGGTAGAACCAGAGTCACCAGGTCCAGATGAGGCGCAGGTGGGAGCATATTCACTCGGTCCCAGTGAGGCCCAGTTGCAGACCAGAGTCACGAGGTCTAGTTGAGGCCTAGAGGGGTACCAGATTCACCTGGTCTAGGTGACATCCAGATGGGGAGCAGAGTCACCATGTCAGGCTGAGGCCCATAGGGGATCCAGAGTCATCATGTCCAAGTGAGGCTCAGGTGTGGAACGGAGTATCTAGATCATAATGGTCCACAGGTGAGGACCAAAGTCACCAGATCTGGGTGAGGCCAAGTTAGGATCACACTCACCACTTCCAGGTGAAGCCAAGAATGTGTCCACAGCAATCAGGTCCAGGTGGAGAACAAAGTCACCAGGACTGTGTGAGGCCCACATGGGGACCAGATTCACAAGGTCCAGGTGATTCCCAGGTGGTGACCAGACTTACCAGTTCCAGGTGAGAGCCAGGTAAGGACCAGATTCACCAGGTCCAAGTGAGGCCCACGTGGGTGCATGGGTCACCAAGTACAGGGGAAGAATAGCTGGGGACAAGAGTCACCAGATCTGGGTTCGGCCTAGGTGGCTCAGGTGGAAACCCCAATCACCAGGTCCAGGTGAGGCCAACCCTTGGGCCATGCAGAGGAACCGTGTCCCGATGATGCCCATGCAGGGACCAGAGTTACCGGCTCCTGGTGATTCCAACCTGTAGGCCATGCTGTGTAACCATGTCCCGATGATGCCCAGGGAGGGACCAAAGTCACCAGGTCCAAATGAGGCCCAGATGGAGCATATTCACTAGGTCCCGTTGCGGCCCAGTTGAGGACCAGAGTCACCAGATCTCGTTGAGGCCCAGAGGGGTACCAGAATCACCTGGTACAGGTGACATCCAGATGGAGACCAGAGTCACCAGTTCAGGGTGAGGCCAAGAGAGGTTCCAGAGTCATCATGTCCATGTGAGGCCGACTTGGGGACCATGGTAAACAGGTCTACTGGAGGTCAAGGTGTGGAACACAGTAAGCAGGTCAAGGTGAGTCCCCGGTGGTGACAAGTGTCACCACGTCCAGGTGAGGCCGAGGTGGGGACCAGAATCACCAGGTACAGGAAAGGCCCTTGAAAGAACCTGGGTCAACAGTTCGAGGTCAGGCGCAGGTGGCAACCAGGGTCATCAGGTCCTAGTCAGGCCAAAGTGGGGTTCACAGTCACTAGGACACGGTGAGACCCAGAGGGGGACCAGAGTCACCTGGTCAGGTGAGGTCCAGTTGTGGAACAAAGTCACCGGGGCCCAATTTACCCAGTTGAGGACCATGGTCAACAGGTCCAGGTGAGGCCCAGATGGGGACCGGAGTCCCCAAATACAGGTGATGCCCAGGTGGGGACCAGAGTCACCAGATCCAGGGTAGTCTCAGGTGCAGACCAGAATCACCAGGTCCAGGTGACGTGCAGGTGGCAACCACACTCACCAGGACCCGGTGAGGTCCTGGTGGGGATCAGAGTCACGAAGTACATGAGAAGCTAGAAATACTGCAGCCACCAGGTCCACATGATGACCATGTGAGAACGAGAATCACCAGTTACAGGTGAGGACCAGGTGGGGATCCGACTCACCATGTCCAGGTGAGACCCAGGTGGGAACCAGTGTCACCTTGTCCAGGTGTGGCACAGGTGAAGACCAGTGTTAATAAGTCCGGCTGGGTCACTTTTAGTGAACAGTGTAACCATATGCTGATGCTACCCAGGGGGGTACCAGAGACACCAGGTCCAGGTGAGGCCCAGGTGGGACCGGAGAAATGAGGTCCAGTTTATTTCCCGATTGGAACCACAGTCACCAGGTCAGGTGAGGCCATGCTTAGGATCAGAGTCACCAGGTACAGGTGAGGCACAGGTGGACACAGAGTCACCTGGTACAGAAGAGGCCAAAGTCAGGACCAGAGTTACCAGGATCAGGTCAGTCCCAGTGGGTAATACAGTAACCATGTCCCAATGATGCCCAGGTAGAACCAGAGTCACCAGGTCCATCGAGGCGCAGGTGGGGAGCATATTCACGAGGTCCCGGTGAGGCCCAATTGAGGACCAGAGTCACCAGGTCTTCTTGAGGCCTAGAGGGGTACCATATTCACCTGGTCTAGGTGAAATCCAGATGGGGACCAGAGTCACCATGTCAGGGTGAGGCCCAGATGGGATCCAGAGTCAGCATGTCCAGGTGAGGCTCAGGTGTGGAACAGAGTATCCAGGTCATAATGGTCCACAGGTGAGGACCAGAGTCACCAGATCTGGGTGAGGCCCAGTTAGGAGCAGAGTCACAATTTCCAGGTGAGGCCAAGAAGGAGTCCACAGCAATCAGGTGCAGGTAGGGAACAAAGTCACCAGGACTGGGTGAGGCCCAGATGGGGACCAGATTCAACAGGTCCAGGTGATTCCCAGGTGGTGACCAGAGTTACCAGTTCCGGATGAGGGCCAGGTAAGGACCAGATTCACCAGGTCCAAGTGAGGCCCACGTGGGACCTGTGTCACCAGGTATGGGTGAGGCCCATGTGGCATCCCCACTCACCAGGTCCAGGTGACGCCAACCTGCAGGCCATGCAGAGGAACCGTGTCCCGATGATGCCCAGGTAGGGACCACAGTTACCAAGTCAAGAAGAGGCCAACCTGCAGACCATTATGTGGAACCATGTCCCGATGTTGCCCATGTAGGGACCAGAGTCACCAGGTCCAAATGAGGCCCAGATGGAGCATATTCACTAGGTCCAGGTGAGGCCCATTTGAGGACCAGAGTCACCAGATCTGGTTGAGTCCCAGAGGGGTACCAGAATCCCCTGGTCCAGGTGACATCCAGATAGGGACCAGAGTCACCAGTTCCAGGTGAGGCCAAGAAAGAGTCCACAGCAATCACGTCCACGTGGGGAACAAAGTCACCAGGACTGTGTGAGACCCAGACGGGGACCAGAGTCACCAGATCCAGGTGTAGCCCAGGTTGGGACCAGAGTCACTAGGTCCAGAAGAGGCCCAGGTGAGGACCAAAGTTACCAGGTACACGTGAGGCACCGGTGGGATTCACAGGCAACAGGTTCATGTGAGGCCGGCTTGGGGACCATGGTCAACAGGTCTACTTGAGGCCCAGGCGTGGAACACAGTAACCAGGTCCACGTGAGTAACCGGTGGTGAAAAGAGTCACCACGTCCAGGTGAGGTCCAGGTGGGGACCAGGTTCACCAGGTTCAGGGGAGGCCCTTGAAAGAACCAGAGTCAACAGTTCTACGTCAGTTGCAGGTGGCAACCAGGGTCAGCAAGTTCAAGTCAGTACAATGTGGGGTTCACAGTCACTAGGGCACGGTGAGACCCTGAGGGGGACCAGAGTCACCTGGTCCAGGTGAGGTCCAGTTGTGGAACACAGTCACCGGGTCCCAATTCTGAACAGTTGAGGACCATGGTCAACAGGGCCAGGTGAGGCCCAGATGGGGACCGGAGTCCCCAAATCCAGGTGAAGCCCAGGTGGAGACCCCAGTCACCAGATCCAGTGTAGTCTCAGGTGCCGACCAGAATCACCAGGTCCAGGTGAGGTGCAGGTGGCAACCACACTCACCAGTTCCCGGGGAGGCCCTGGTGGGTCCAGAGTCACGAGGTACATGAGAAGCTAGAAACACTGCAGCCACCAGGTCCACATGATGTCCATGTGGGAACGAGAATCACCAGTTACAGGTGAGGACCAGGTGGGGATCTGACTCACCATGTCAAGGTGAGACCCAGGTGGGAACCAGTGTCACCATGTCCAGGTGTGGCTCAGGTGAAGACCAGAGTTAATAGGTCCGGATGGGTCACTGTTAGTGAACAGTGTAACCATATCCTGATGCTACCCAGGTGGGGAACAGAGATATCAGGTTCAGGTGAGGTCCCGATGGGAACCACAGTCACCAGGTCAGGTGAGGGCATGCTTAGGATCCGAGTCACCAGTTACAGGTTAGGCCCAGGTAGAGCCAGAGTCACCTGGTACAGAGAGGCTAAAGTCATGGCAGAGTTACAAGGATCAGGTCAGTCCCAGTGTGAACAGAGTAACCATGTCCCCATGATGCCCAGATAGAACCAGCGTCACAGGTCCAGATGAGGCGCAGGTGGGGAGCATATTCACTAGGTCCCGGTGAGGCCCAATTGAGGACCAGAGTCACCAGGTCTTCTTGAGGCCTAGAGGGGTACCATATTCACCTGGTCTAGGTGACATCCAGATGGGGACCAGAGTCACCATGTCAGGGTGAGGCCCAGAGGGGATCCAGAGTCAGCATGTCCAGGTGAGGCTCAGGTGTGGAACAGAGTATCCAGGTCATAATGGTCCACAGGTGAGGACCAGAGTCACCAGATCTGGGTGAAGCCCAGTTAGAATCAGAGTCAACAGTTCCAGTTGAGTCCAAGAAGGAGTCCACAGCAATCAGGTCCAGGTGGGGAAGAAAGTCAACAGGACTGGATGAGGCCCAGATAGGGACCAGATTCACCAGGTCCAGGTGATTCCCAGGTGGTGACCAGGGTTACCAGGTCCGGGGGAGGACCAGGTAAGGAACAGATTCACCAGGTCCATGTGAGGCCCACGTGGGGACCTGTGTCACCAGGAATGGGTGAGCCCCAGGTGGTAACCCCACTCACCAGGTCCGGCTGAGGCCAACCTGCAGGCCATGCAGAGGAACCGTGTCCCGATGATGTCCAGGTTGGGACCAGAGTTACCAGGTCCAGGTGAGGCCAACCTGCAGGACATGCAGTGGAACCATGTCCCGATGGTGCCCACGTAGGTACCAGAGGGACGAGCTCCAAATGAGGCCCAGATGGAGAATATTCACTAGGTCCAGGTGAGGCCCAGTTGAGGACCAGAGTCACCAAATCTGGTTGAGGCCCAGAGGGGTACCAGAATCCCCTGGTCCAGGTGACATACAGATGGGGACCAGAGTCACCAGGGCAGGGTGAGGCACAGAGAGGTTCGAGAGTCATCATGTCCAGCTGAGGCTCAGCTGTGGAACAGAGTCACCAGGTACCAATGATGCCCAGGTGAGGACCAGAGTCACCAGATCTGGGTGACGCGCAGATAGGATCAGAGTCACTAGGTCCAGGTGAGGCCAATAAAGAGTCCACAGCAATCAGGTCCAGGTGGCGAACAAAGTCACCAGGACTGGGTGAGGCCCAGATGGGGACCAGATTTACCAGGTCCAGGTGAGGCCCAGGTGGTCACCAGAGTCCCCGGTTCTGAGAGAGGACCAGGTAAGGACCAGATTCACCAGGTCCAAGAGGCCCACGTGTGGACCTGAGTCACCAGGTATGGGTGAGGCCCAGGTGGCAACCCCACTCACCATGTCCAGGTGAGGCCAGCCTGCAGGCCAGAGTCACCATATCCAGTTGAGGCCCTAGTGGGGACGGGAATCACAAGGTAAATGTGAGTCTACAAGAACACCACAGTCACCAGGTCCAGGTGTGGTTCATGTGGGAACTGGAGTCACCAGGTCCAGCTGACACCCAGTTGGGGACGACAGTCACCAGGTCCAGATTGAGGCCTAGGTTGGGGTACGAGAGTCATCAGGACCAGTTGAGGCCAAAGTGTGCAGCAAAGTTATCATGTCCAGGTGAGGCCCAGGTGGGGAACAGAGTAACCATGTCCCATTGATGCCAGGTGGGAAAAGAGTCGCAAGGTCCAGACGAAGCCTAAGTTTGGAGTAGATTCACCAGGTCCTGTTGAGGCCCAGCTGAGGACCAGTGTCCCCAGCTCCGGGTGTGTCACCCGGTTCTGGTGATATCCAGGTGGGGACCAGTGTCACAAGTCAGGGTGAGGCCCAGAGGGGGACGAGAATCACTAGGTCCAGGTGAGACCCCGATGTGGAACAGTGAAACCAGGTCCCAAGATGCCCATATGAGGACCTGAGTCACCAGGTCCAGGTGATGTCCCTGTGGGAACCAGTCACCCCGTCCAGGTGAGGCCCAGGTGGGTCCACAGTCACCAGGTCCTGGTGAGGCCCAGGTATATAAGAGAGTATCCAGGTCCCATGATGCCCAGGTAAGGACCAGAGTCAACAGGTCCAGGAGAGGCCCAAATATGGATCAGAGTCATTGTGTTCCAAGTGAGGCCAGATGGAGACCACAGGAACCAGGTCCAGGAGAGCCCCATATGGGAACCAGAGCCACCAGATCCAGGTGAGGTCCAGGAGGGACCACATTCACAAGGTCCAGGTGAGGCGCAGGTGGCAACATGATTCACCAAGTCCAGGTGAGGCCCACGAGGTGACCGGTCACCAGATCCAGGTGCGGACCAGCTAAGAACCAGATTCACCAGGCCCAAGTGAAGCCCAAGGGGTGACCAGCGTCACCAGGTAAGGGTGAGGCCCCGAGGGGGAACCAGAGTAACCAGTTTAGTTTGAGGCCCAGAATGGGACCAGAGGTCCCTGGACAAAGTGAGGCCCAGGTGTGGAATAAAGTATCCAGGTCCCAATGATGCCTTGGTGAGGACCAGACTCACTAGGGCCAAGAAAGCCCAGATGGGGAACAGAATCACTAGGTCCCGTTGAGGCATAGAATAAGAACACAGTCACCAGTATCAGGTGAGCTCCTTGTGAGAACCAGAGCCTCTCTATCCAGCTGAGTCCCAGGTCCATGTGAGGCCCACGTGAGGACCAGATTCATCAGGTCGAATTGAGGCATAGCAGGGGACAAGAGTCACCAGGTCTGGGTGCGGCATAGGTGGGGCAAGATTCAGCAGTTCTGAGTTAGTTCAAAGTGGGGACGAGAGACACCTGTCCAGGTGAGGCCAAACAGAGACCAGAGTCACAAGATCCAGGTGAGTTCCAGGTGGGGACCAGAGTCACCACGTATGGGTGAGTCCCATGTGGCATCCCCACTCACCAGGTCCAGGTGAGGCCAACCTACAAGCCAGAGTCACCAGATCCAGGTGAGGCCCTAGTGGGGACCGGAGTCAACAGGTAAATGTGAGTGTACAAGAACACCACAGTCACCAGGTCCAGGTGTTGTTCATGTGGGAACGAGAGTCACCAAATCCAGGTGAGACCCCGGTGGAGACCACAGTCATCAGTTCCAGATTGCGGCCTAGGTGGGGGGACCAGAGTCATCAGGAAGAGTTGAGGCCAACGAGTGGAGCAAAGTTATCATGTCCAGGTGACGCCCAGGTGGGGAACAGAGTAAACATGTCCCATTGATGCCAGGTGGGAAAAGAGTCACAAGGTTTAGACGAGGTCTAAGTGAGGAGTAGATTCACCAGGTCCTGTTGAGCCTCAGTTGAGGACCAGTGTCCCCAGGTCCAGTTGCGTCCCAGAGGGGGCCCAGAGTCACCCGGTTCTGGTGATGTCCAGGTGGGGACCAGAGTCACCACGTCAGGGTGAGGCCCAGAGGGGGACGAGAATCACTAGGTCCAGGTGAGGCCCCGTTATGGAAATGAGAAACCAGGTCCCATGATGCCCATATGAGGACCTGAGTCACAAGGACCAGGTGAGGTCCCTGTGGGAACCAGTCACCTCGTCCAGGTGAGCCCAGGTGGAGCCAGAGTCACCAGGTCCAGATGAGGCAAAGGTGGGGAGCATATTCACTACGTCGGGTTGAGGCCTAGTAGAGGACCAGAGTCACCAGGTCTAGTTGAGGCATAGAGGGCTACCAGATTCACCTGGACTAGGTGCCTTCCAGATGGGGACCAGAGTCACCTTGTCAGGGAGAGGCCCAGAGGGGATCCAGAGTCATCATGTCCAGGTTAGTCTCAGGTGTGGAACAAAGTATCCAGGTCATAATGGTCCACAGGTGAGGACCAGAGTCAACAGATCTGGGTGAGGCCCAGTTAGGATCAGAGTCAACAGTTCCAGGTGAGGCTAAGAAGGAGTCCACAGCAATCAGGTCCAGGTGGGGAAAAAATTCACGAGGACTGGGTGAGGCCCAGATGGGGACACAGATTCACCAGGTCCAAGTGATTCCCAGGTGGTGACCAGAGATACCAGATTCACCAGGTCCAGGTGATTCCCAGGTGGTGACAAGAATTACCAGACACACCAGGTCCAAGTCAGGCCCACGTAGGGGCCTGTGTCACCAGGTATGCGTGAGGCCCAAGTGGCAACCCCACTCACCAGGTCCAGGTGAGGCCTACCTGCAGGCCATGCAAAGTAAGCGGGTCCCGATAATGCCAAGGTAGGGACCAGAGTTACCAGGTCCAGGTGAGGACAACCTGCAGGCCATGCAGTGGAACCAGGTCCCCATGATGCCCAGGTAGGGACCAGAGTCACCAGGTCCAAATGAGGCCAAGATGGAGCATATTCACTAAGTCCAGCCGAGTCCCAGTTGAGGACCAGAGACACCAGATCTGGTTGAGGCCTAGAGGGGTACCAGAATCACCTGGTCCAGGTGACATCCAGATAGGGACCAGAGTCACCAGGTCAGGGTGAGGCCCAGAGAGGTTTCAGAGTCATCATGTCCAGGTGTGGCTCAGGTGTGGAACAGAGTCACCAGGTACCAATGATAACCAGGTGAGGACCAGATTCACCAGGCCTGAGTCACGCGCAGAGAGGATAAGAGTCACCAGTTCCAGGTGAGGCCAAGAAAGAGTCCAAAGCAATCAGCTCCAGGTGGGGAACAAAGTCACCAGGACTGGGTGAGGCCCAGATGGGGACCAGATTCACCAGGTCCAGGTGATTCCCAGGTGGTGACAAGGGTTACCTGTTCCGGGTGAGGACCAGGTAAGGACCAGGTTCACCAGGTCCAAGTGAGGCCCACGTGAGACCTGTGTCACCAGGTATGGGTGAGGCCCAGATGGCAAGCCCACTCTCCAGGTCCAGGTGAGGCCTATCTGCAGGCCCTGCAGAGGAACCGTGTCCCGATGATGCCCGGGTAGGGACCAGAGTTACGAAGTCCAGGTGATGCCAACCTGCAGGCCATGCAGAGGAGCCGTGTCACGATGATGCCCAGGTAGGGACCAGAGTTACCAGGTCAAGAAGAGGCCAACCTGCATACCATTATGTGGAACCATGTCCCGATGTTGCCCACGTAGGGTCCAGAGTCACCAGGTCCAAATGAGGCCCAGATGGAGCATATTCACTAGGTCCAGGTGAGGCCCAGTTGAGGACCAGAGGCCCCAGATCTGGTTGAGGCCCAGAGGGGTACCTGATTCACCTGGTCTAGGTGACATCCAGATGGGGACCAGAGTAACCATGTCAGGGTGAGGCCCAGAGTGGATCCAGAGTCATCATGTCCAGGTGAGGCTCAGGTGTGGAACAGAGTATCCAGGTCATAATTGTCCACAGGTGAGGACCAGAGTCACCAGATCTGGGAAAGGCCCAGTTACGATCAGAGTTACCACTTCCAGGTGAGGCCAAGAAGGTGTCCACAGCAATCAGGTCCAGGTGGGGAACAAAGACACCAGGTCTAGGTGATGCCCAGGTGGTGACCACATTTACCAGTTCCGGGTGAGGACTAGGTAAGGACCAAATTCACCAGGTCCTAGTGAGGCCCACGTGGGGACCTGTGTCAACAGGCATGGGTAAGACCCAGGTGGGAACTCCACTCACCAGGTCAAGATGAGGCCTACCTGCAGGCCATGCTGATGAACAATGTCCCGATGATGCCCAGGTAGGGACCAGAGTTACCAGGTCCAGATGAGGCAAACCAGCAGGCCATGCAGTGGAACCATTTCCAGATGATGCCCAGTGAGTGACCAGAGTCACCAGGTCCAAATGAGGCCCAGATGGAGCATATTCACTAGGTCCAGGTGAGGCCCAGTTGAGGACAAGAGTCACCAGATCTGGTTGAGGCCTAGAGGGGTTCCAGAATCCCCTGGTCCAGGTGACATCCAGATGGGGACCAGATCACCAGGTCAGGGTGAGGCCCAGAGAGGTCCAAGAGACATCATGTCCAGTTAAGGCTCAGGTGTGGAACACAGTAACCAGGTACCAATGATGCCCAGGTGAGGACCAGAGTCACCAGGTCTCGGTGACGCACAGATAGGATCAGAGTCACCAGTACCAAGTGAGGCCAAGAAGAGTCCAGAGCAATCAGTTCCAGGTGGGAAACATAGTCCCCAGGACTGGGTTAGGCCCAGATAGGGACCAGATTCACCAGGTCCACGTGAGGCCCAGGTTGTGACCAGATTCCCCGGGTCTGGGAGAAGACCAGGTAAGGGCCAGATTCACCAGGTCCAAGAGGCCCACGTGCAGACCTGAGTCCAGGTATGTGTGAGGCCCAGGTGACATCCCACTAACCAAGTCCAGGTGAGGCCAACCTGCAGGCCAGAGTCACCAGATCGAGGTTAGGCCCTAGTGGGGACCGGAGTCACCAGGTAAATGTGAGTCTACAAGTACACCACAGTCACCAGGTCCAGGTGTGGTTCATGTGGGAACGAGAGTCACCAGGTCCAGGTGAGACCCACGTGGGGACGACAGTCTCCAGGTCCAGATTGAGGCTTCGGTTGGGGGACCAGGGTCATCAGGACCAGTTGAGGCCAAAGTGCGGAGCAAAGTTATCATGTCCATGTGACGCCCAGGTGCGGAACAGAGTAACCATGTCCCATTGTTGCCAGGTGGGAAAAGAGTCACAAGGTCCAGACGAGGCCTAAGTGAGGAGTAGATTCACCAGGTCCTGTTGAGGCCGAGTTGAGGACCAGTGACCCCAGCTCCGGGTGAGTCCCGAGGGGGACCAGAGTCACCCGGTTCTGGTGATATCCAGGGGGGGACCAGAGTCAGCACGTCAGGGTGAGGCCCAGAGGGGGACCAGAATCACTAGGTCCAGGTGAGGCCCCGATGTGGAACTCAGAAACCAGGTCCCATGATATCCATATGAGGACCTGAGTCACCAGATCCAGGTGAGGTCCCTGTGGGAACCAGTCACCTCGTCCAGGTGAGACCCAGGTGGGAACACAGTCACCAGGTCCAGGTGAGGCCCAGGTATATAAGAGAGTATCCAGGACCCAATGATGCCCAGGTAAGGACAAGAGTCAACAGGTCCAGGAAAGGACCAAATATGGATCAGAGTCATTGTGTTCCAGGTGAGGCCAGATGGAGACCACAGGAACCAGGTCCAGGAGAGCCCCATATGAGAACCAGAGCCACCAGATCCAGGTGAGGTCCAGGTGGGACCACAGTCACAAGGTCCTGGTGAGGTGCAGGTGGCAACAGGATTCACCAAGTCCAGGTGAGGCCCAGGTGGCGACCAGTCACCAAATCCAGGTGAGTACCAGCTAAGGACCAGATTCACCAGGCCAAAGTGAAGCCCAAGGCGTGACCAGATTCACCAGGTAAGGGTGAGTCCCAGAGGGGGAACCAGAGCAACCAGTTTAGTTTGAGGCCCAGAATGGGACCAGAGGTCCCTGGTCAAAGTGAGGCCCAGGCGTGGAATAGAGTATCCAGGTCCCAATGATGCCTGGGTGAGGACCAGAGACACTAGGGCCATGCAGGCCCAGATGGGGAACAGAATCACTAGGTCCTGGTGAGGCATAGAATAAGACCACAGTCACCAGTATCAGGTGAGCCCCTTGTGGGAACCAGAGCCACTCTATCCAGCTGAGTCCCAGGTCCATGTGAGGCCCACGTGAGGACCAGATTCATTAGGGCAAATTGAGGCATAGCTGGGGACAAGAGTCACCAGGTCTGGGTGCGGCCTAGGTGGGGCAAGATTCAGGAGTTCTGAGTTAGGTCAAAGTGGGGACGAGAGACACCAGGTCCAGGTGAGGCCAAACTGAAGACCAGAGTCACCAGATCCAGGTGAGGCCCATGTTGGAAAGAGAGTCACCAGGTCTAGGAGAGTTCCAGGTGGGGACCAGAGTCACCAGATCCAGGTGAAGTACAGGAGGGGACCAGAGTCACCAGATCCAGGTGAAGCCCAGGTGGGGACCAGAGTCACTAGGTCCAGATGAGGCCCAGGTGAGGACCAGAGTTACCAGGTACACGTGAGGCCCCGGTGGGGATCAGAGGCAACAGGTCCATGTGAGGCCGGCTTGGGGACCATGGTCAACAAGTCTACTTGAGGCCCAGATGTGGAACACAGTAAGCAGCTCCAGGTGAGTACGCGGTTGTGACATGTGTCACCACGTCCAGGTGAGTCCCAGGTGGGGACCAGGATCACAAGGTACAGTGTAGGCCCTTGAAACAAACAGAGTCAACAGTTCGAGGTGAGGCGCAGGTGGTAACCAGGGTCAGCAGGTCCGAGTCAGGGCAAAGTTGGGATTACGGTCACTAGGGCGCGGTGAGACCCAGAGGGAGACCAGAATCACCTGGTCCAGGTGAGGTCCAGTTGTTGAACACAGTCACCGGGTCCCAATTTTGCCCAGTTGAGGACCATGGTCAACAGGGCCAGGTGAGGCTCAGATGGAGGCCGGAGTCCCCAAAGCAGGTGAAGCCCAGGTGGGGACCATAGACAACCAGATCCAGGGTAGTCTCAGGTGCAGACCAGAATGACCAGGTCCACTTGAGGTGCAGGTGGCAACCACACTCACCAGGGTCCCTGTGAGGCCCTGGTGTGGACCAGAGTCACGAGGTGCATGAGAATCTAGAAACACTGCAGCCACCAGGTCCACATGATGTCTATGTGGGAACGAGAATCACCAGTACAGGGGAGGACCAGTTTTGGATCCGACTCACCATGTCCAGGTGAGACCAGGTGGGAACCAGTGTCAACATGTCCAGTTGTGGCCCAGGTGAAGAGCAGAGTTAATAGGTCCGGCTTGGTCACTGTTAGTGAACAGTGTAACCGTATCCTGATGCTACCAAGGTGGGTTCCAGAGACACCAGGTCCTGGTGAAGCCCAGTTGGGACCAGAGACATGAGGTCCGGTGCGGTCCCAATGGGAACCACAGTCACCAGGTCAGGTGAGGCCATGCTTAGGATCAGAGTCACCAGTTACAGGTGAGGCCCAGGTAGAGCCAGAGTCACCTGGTACAGAAGAGGCCAAAGTCAGGACCAGAGTTGCCATGATCAGGTCAGTCCCAGTGGGGAATACAGTAACCATGTCCCGAGGATGCCCAGGTAGAACCAGAGTTACCAGGTCCAGATGCGGCGCTGGTGGGGAGCATATTCACTAGGTCCCGGTGAGGCCCAGATGAGGACCAGAGTCACCAGGTCTAGTTGAGGCCCAGAGGGGTACCAGACTCACCTGGTCTAGGTGACATCCAGATGGGGACCAGAGTAAACCATGTCAGGGTGTGCCCAGAGGGGATCCAGAGTCAACAGTCCAGGTGAGGCTCACGTGTGGAACAGAGTATCCAGTTGATAATGGTCCACAGGTGAGGACCAGAGTCACTAGATCAGGGTGAGGCCCAGTTAGTATCAGAGTCACCAGTTCCAGGTGAGGCCAAGAAGGAGTCCACAGCAATCAGGTCCAGTTGGGGAACAAAGTCACCAGGAATGGATGACCCCAGATGGGGACCAGATTCACCAGGTCCAGGTGATTCCCAGGTGGTGACCTGAGTTAACAGTTCCGGGTGAGGACCAGGTAAGGTCCAGATTCAACAGGTCCAAGTGAGGCCCACGTGGGGACCTGTGTCACCAGGCATGGGCGAGTCCCAAGTGGCAACCCCACTCACCAGGTCTAGGTGAGGTGAACCTGCAGGCCATGCAGAGGAACCATGTCCCGATGATGCCCAGGTAGGGACGAGATTTAACAGGTCCAGGTGAGGCCAACCTGCAGACCATGCAGTGAAACCATGTCCCGATGATGCCGAGGTTGGGATCAGAATCACCAGGTCCAATGAGACCCAGATGGAGCATATTTACTAGGTCCAGGTGTGGTGCAGTGGAGTACCAGAGTCACAAGACCTGTTGAGGCCTAGAGGGGTACCAGAATCACCTGGTCCAGGTGACATCCAGATGGGGACCAGAGTCACCAGGTCAGGATGAGGCCCAGAGAGGTTCCAGAGTCAACATGTCCAGGTGAGGCTCAGGTGTGGAACAGAGTCACCAGGTACCAAAGATGCCCAGGTGAGGACCAGAGTCACCAGGTCTGGGTAATGCCCAGATAGGATCAGAGTCACCAGATAGGATCAGAGTCACCAGTTCAAGGTGAGGCCAAGAAATAGTGCACAGCAATCATCCAGGTGGGGAACAAAGTCACCAGGACTGGGTGATGCCCAGATGGGGACCACATTGACCAGGTCCAGGTGAGGCCCAGGGGGTGACCAGAGACCCCGGGTATGGGAGACGACCAGGTCTCCCATAGACCAGATTCACCAATCCAAGAGGCAGACAAGGGGCCTGTGTCCCCAGGTACGGTGAGGCACAGGTGGCAACCACACTCACCAGGTCCAGGAGAGGCCATCTTTCGCGCCATGCAGAGGAACCGTGTCCCGATGATGCCCATGTAGGAACCAGAGTTACCAGGTCCAGGTGATGCCAACCTGCAGGCCATGCAGTGGAACCATGTACCGATGATGCCGTGGGAGGGACCAGAGTCACCAGGTCCAAATGAGGACCAGATGGAGCATATTCACTAGGTCCAGGTGAGGCCCAGCATTGAGGACCAGAGTCACCAGATATGGTTGAGGCTCAGAAGGGTACCAAAATCACCTGCTCCAGGTGACATCCAGATGGGGACCAGAGTCACCAGGACAGGGTGAGGGCCCAGAGAGGTTCCAGAGTCATCATGTCCAGGTTAGGCTCAGGTGTGGAACTGAGTCACCAGGTACCAAGATGCCCACATGAGGACCAGAGTCACCAGGTCTGGGTAATGCCCAGATAGGAATCAGAGTCACCAGATAGGATCAGAGTCACCAGTTGCAGGTGAGGCAAAGAAAAGAGTCCACAGCAATCAGTTCCAGGTGGGGAACAAAGAGTAACCAGGAGTGGGTGAGGCCCAGATGGGGACCAGTTCCCCTTCTCCAGGTGAGGCCCAGGTGATGACCAGAGTCCCCAGGTTGGGAGAAGACGAGGGTAAGGACTAGATTTCACCAGGTCCAAGAGGCCCACGTGGGGACCTGAGTCACCAGGTATGGGTGAGCCACAGGTGGCAATCCCACTCACCAGGTTCAGGTGAGGCCAACCTGCAGGCGGTGCGCGGAACCATGTGCCGATGATGCCCAGTAGGGACCCGAGTCACCAGGTCCAAATAAGGCCAACATGGAGCATATTCACTAAGTCCACGTGAGGCCCAGTTGAGGACCCAGAATCACCAGATATGCTTGAGGCCTAGATGGGAACCAGAATCACCCAGTCCGGGTTACGTCCTAATGGGACCAGAGTCACCAGGTCAGGGTGAGGTCCCAGAGAAGTTCCAGAGTCATCATGACCAGGTGAGGCTCAGGTGTGGAACAGAGTCAAGCAGGTACGAATGATGCCCAGGTTGAGGACCAGAGTCAACAGGTCTAGGTGACGCGCAGATAGGATCAGAGTCACCAGTTCCAGGTGAGGCCAAGAAAGAGTCACAGCACTCAGGTCAAGGTGTGGAACAAAGTCACCAAGAATGGGTGAGGCCCAGATTGGGACCAGATTCACCAGATCCAGGTGAGGCCCAGGTGGTGACCAAATCATCGGGTCGGGGAGAGGACCATGGTAAGGACCAGATTCACCAGGTCCAAGAGCTCACGTGGGGACCTGAGTCACCAGGTATGGGTGAGGCCCTAGTGGCAACGCACTCACCAGGTTCCAGGTGAGGCCAACCTGCAGGCCAGAGTCATCAGATCCAGGTGAGGCCCTAGTGGGACCCGAGTCACCAGGTAAATGTGAGTCTACAAGAACACCACAGTCACCAGGTCCAAGTGTGGTTCATGTGGGAACGAGAGTCACCAGGTCCAGGTGAGACCCAGGGGGGACATAGTCACCAGGTCCAGATTGAGGACTAGGTAGGGGACCAATCATCAGGACTTGTGAGGCCAAAGTGTGGAGCAAAGTTATCATGTCCAGGGAGGCCCAGGTGGGGAACAGAGTAACCATGTCCCATTGATGCCAGTGGGAAAAGATCACAAGTGCAGACGAGGCCTAAGTGAGGAGTAGATTCACCAGGTCCTGTTGAGGCCAGCTGAGCAAGTGTCGCCAGCCCCGGTGAGTCCCAGAGGGGGACCAGAGTCACCCGGTCCTGGTGATATCCAGGTGGGAGCCAGAGTCACACGTCAGGGTGAGGCCCAGAGGGGACGAGAATCACTAGGTCCAGGTGAGCCTCGATGTGGAACTGAGAAACCAGGTCCCATGATGCCCATATGAGGACCTGAGTCACCAGGCCAGGTGAGGATCCTGTGGGACCAAATGAGGCCCAGATGGAGAATATTCACTAGGTCCAGGTGAGGCCCAGTTGAGGACCAGAGTCACCAAAATCTGCGTTGAGGCCCAGAGGGGGTGGGTACCAGAAGGCACCCTGGTCCAGGTGACATTACAGATGGGGACCAGAGTCACCAGGTCAGGGTGAGGCACAGAGAGGTTCGGAGTCATCAGTCCAGCTGAGGCCAGCTTGTGATGGAACAGAGTCCCAGGTTACAATGATGCCCAGGTGAGGACCAGAGTCACCAGATCTGGGTGACCGCGCAGATAGGATCAGAGTCACTAGGTCCAGGTGAGGCCAATAAAAGAGTCCACAGCAATCAGGTCCAGGGTGGCGAACAAAGCACCAGGACTGGGTGAGGCCCAGATGGGGACCAGATTTACCAGGTCAGGTGAGGCCCAGGTGGGCACCCAGAGTCACCGTTCTGAGAGAGGACCAGGTAAGGACCAGATTCACCAGGTCCAAGAGGCCCAGTGTGGACCTGAGTCACCAGGTATGGGTGAGGCCCAGGTGGCAACCCCACTACCACTGTCAGGTGAGGACAGCCTGCAGGCCAGAGTCACCATTATCCCAGTGAGGCCCTAGTGGGGACGGGAATCACAAGGTAAATGTGAGTCACAAGAACACCACAGTCACCAGGTCCAGGTGTGGTTCATGTGGAACTGGAGTCACCAGGTCCAGACTGAAAACACCCAGTTGGGGACGACAGTCACCAGGTCCAGATTGAGGGCCTAGTGTGGGGTACGAGAGTCATGCAGGACCAGTTGAGGCCAAAGTGTGCAGCAAAGTTTATCATGTCCAGGTGAGGCCCAGGTGGGGAACAGAGGTAACCGTCCATTGATGCCAGGTGGGAAAAAGAGTCGCAAGGTCAGACGGAAGCCAAGTTTGGAGTAGATTCACCAGGTCCTGTTGAGGCAAGCTGAGGACCAGTGTCCCCAGTCCGGGTGTGTCACCCGGTTTCTGGTGATATCCAGGTGGGGACAGTGTCACAAGTCAGGGGAGGCCCAGAGGGGAGACGAGAATCACTAGGTCCAGGTGAGAACACCGATGTGGAACAGTGAAAACCAGGTCAGATGCCCATATGAGGACCTGAGTCACCAGGTCCATGGTGATTGTCCCTGTGGGAACCAGTCACCCCGTCCAGGTGAGGCCCAGGTGGGTCCACAGTCACCAGGGTCCTGGTGAGCCCAGTATATAAGAGAGTATCAGGTCCCTGATGCCCAGGTAAGGACCAGAGTAACAGGTCCAGGAGAGGCCCAAATATGGATCAAGTCTTGTGTTCCAAGTGAGGCCAGATGAGACCACCGGAACCAGGTCCAGGAGAGCCCCATATGGGAACCAGAGCACCAGATCCAGGTTGAGGTCCAGGAGGGACACATTCACAAGGGTCAAGGTGAGGCGCCAGGGTGGCAACATGATTCACCAAGTCAGGTGAGGCCCACGAGGTGACCCGTCACCAGATCCAGGTGCGGACAGCTAAGAACCACGATTCAACCAGGCCAAGTGAAGCCCAAGGGTGGACCAGCGTCACCAGGATAAGGGTGAGGCCCGAGGGGGAACAGAGTAACAGTTTAGTTTGAGGCCCAGAATGGGACCAGAGGTCCTGGAAAAGTGGAGGCCCAGGGGTGGAATAAAGTATCAGGTCCCAATGATGCTTGTGAGGACCAGACTCACTAGGGCCAAGAAGAAACCCAGATGGGGAACAGAATCACTAGGTCCCGTTGAGGCAATAGAATAAGAAACACAGTCCAGCATCAGGTGAGCTCCTTGTGAGAACAGAGCCTCTCTATCCAGCTGAGTCCCGGTCCATGTGCGGCCCACGTGAGGACCAGATTCATCAGGTCGAATTGAGGCATAGCAGGGGACAAGAGTACACAGGTGCGGGTGCGCATAGGTGGGGCAAGATTCAGCAGTTCTGAGTTAGTGCAAAGTGGGGACGAGAGACACCTGTCCAGGTGAGGCCAAACAGAGACCAGAGTCACAAGATCCAGGTGAGTTCAGGTGGGGGGACCAGAGTCACCACGTATGGGTGAGTCCCACGTGGCATTCCCACTCAACCAGGTCCAGGTGAGGCCAACTACAAGCCAGAGTCACCGAGATCCAGGTGAGGCCCTAGGTGGGGGACCGGAAGAAGCAACAGGGAATGTGAGTGACAAGACACCACAGTCACAGGTCCAGGTTGTTGTTCATGTGGGAACGAGATCACCAACATCCAGGTGAGACCCCGGTGGAGACCCAGTCATCAGTTCCAGATTGCGGCCTAGGTGGGGGGGACAGAGTCATCAGGAAGGTGAGGCACAGAGTGGAGCAAAGTTATCATGTCCAGGTGACGCCCAAGGTGGGAAACAGAGTAAACATGTCCCATTGATGCCAGGTGGCGAAAAGAGTCACAAGGTTAGACGAGGTCTAAGTGAGGAGTAGATTCACCAGGTCTGTTGAGCCTCAGTTGAGGAACCGTTGTCCCCAGGTCCAGTTGCGTCCCAGAGGGGCCCAAGAGTCAACCCGGTTCTGGTGATGTCCAGGTGGGGACCAGGTCACACGTCATTGTGAGGCCCAAGAGGGGGACGAGAATCACTAGGTCCAGGTTGGGCCCCGTTATGGAAATGAGAAACCAGGTCCCATGATGCCCATATGAGGACCTGAGTCACAAGGACCAGGTGAGGTCCCTTGGGAACCAGTCACCTCGTCCAGGTGAGCCCAGGTGGAGCCAGAGTCACAGGTCCAGAGGGCAAAGGTGGGGAGCATATTCACTACGTCGGGTTTGAGGCCTAGTAGAGGACCAGAGTCACCAGTTCTAGTTGAGGCATAGAGGGCTACCAGATTCACCTGGACTAGGTGCCTTCCAGATGGGGACCAGAGTCACTTGTCAGGGAGAGGCCCAGAGGGGATCCAGGTCATCATGTCCAGGTTAGTCTTAAGGTGTGGAAACAAAGTATCCAGGTCATAATGGTCCACAGGTGAGGACAGAGTCAAACAGATCGGGTGAGGCCCAGTTAGGATCGCAGAGTCAACAGTTCAGGTGAGGTTAAGAAGGAGTCCACCAGCAATCAGGTCCAGGTGGGGACAAAAATGTCACGAGGACTGGGTGAGGCCCAGAGGGGACACAGATTCACCAGGTCCAGTGATCCAGGTGGTGACCAGAGAACAGATTCACAGGGTCCAGGTGATCCCACGGGGTGACAAGAATTAACAGACACACCAGGCCAAGTCAGGCCCACGTAGGGGCCTGTGTCCCAGGTATGCGTGAGGCCCAAGTGGCAACCCACTCACCAGGTCCAGGTGAGGCCTACCTGCACGGCCATGCAAAGTAATGCGGGTCCCGATAATGCCAAGGTAGGACCAGAGGTACCAGGTCCAGGTGAGGACAACCTGCAGGCATGCAGGGGAAACCAGGTCCCCATGATGCCCAGGTAGGGACCAGAGTCACCAGGTCCAAATGAGGCCAAGATGGAGCATATTCACTAAGTCCAGCCGAGTCCAGTTGAGGACCAGAGACACCAGATCTGGTTGAGGCCTAGAGGGGTACCAGAATCAACTGGTCCAGGTGACATCCAGATAGGGCCAGAGTCACCAAGGTCAGGGTGAGGCCCAGAGAGTTTCAGAGTCATTGTCCAGGTGTGGCTCAAGGGGTGTGGAACAGAGTCACAGGTTACCATGATAACCAGGTGAGGACCAGATTCACCAGGCCTGAGTCACGCGAGAGAGGATAAGAGTCACAGTTCAGGTGTGAGGCCAAGAAAAGAGTCCAAAGCAATCATCCAGGTGGGGAACAAGTCACCAGGACTGGGGTGAGGCCCAGATGGGGAACAGAGGTCAACGGTCCAGGTGATTCCCAGGTGGGTGACAAGGAGTTACCTGTTTCCGGGGGAGGACCAGTAAGGACCAGTTCACCAGTCCAAGTGAGGCCCACGTGAACCGTGTCACCAGGTATGGTGAGGCCCCAGATGGCAAGCCCAATCTCCAGGTCCAGGTGAGGGCCTATCTGCAGGCCCTGCAGAGGAACACCGTGTCCCGATGAGCCGGGTAGGGACCAGAGTACGAAGTCCAGGTGATGCCAACCTGCAGCCATGCAGAGGAGCCGTGTCACGATGATGCACCAGGTAGGGACCATGGAGTTACCAGGTCAAGAAAGAGGCCAACCTCCGCATACCATTAGGTGAACCATGTCCCGATGTGCCCAACGTAGGGTCCAGAGTCACCAGGTCCAAATGAGGCCCAGATGGAGCATATTCACTAGGTCAGTGAGGCCCAGTGAGGACCAGAGGCCCCAGATCTGGTTGAGGGCCCAGAGGGGTACCTGATTCACCTGGTCTAGGTGACATCCAGATGGGGACCAGAGTAACCATGTTCAGGGTGAGGCCCCCAGGGTGGATCAGAGTCATCATGTCCAGGTGAGGATTCAGGTGTGGTGGAACAGAGTCTCCAGGTCTAATTGTCCACAGGTGAGGACCAGAGTCACCAGATCTAGGAAAGGCCCAGTTACGTCAGAGGTTACCACTTCAGGTGAGGGCCAAGAAAGGTGTCCACAGCAATCAGGTCCAGGTGGGGAACAAAGACACCAGGTCTAGGTGATGCCCCAGGTGGGGTGGAGACACATTTACCAGTTCCGGGGTGAGGACTAGGTAAGGACCAAATTCACCAGAGGTCTCTAGTGAGGCCCACGTGGGGACCGTGTCAACAGGCGCTGGGTAAGGACCAGGTGGGAACTCCACTCACAGGTCAAGATGAGGCCTACCTGCAGGCCATGCTGAGGAAAACAATGTCCCGATGATGCCCAGGTAGGGACCAGGAGTTACCAGGTCCAGATGAGGCAAACCAGCAGGCCATGCAGTGGAACCATTTCAGATGATGCCCAGTGAGTGACCAGAGCACCAGGTCAAATGAGGCCCAGATGGAGCTATTCACTAGTCCAGGTGAGGCCCAGTTGAGGACAAGAGTCACCAGATCTGGTTGAGGGCATGAGGGGTTCCAGATCCTGGTCCAGGTGACATCCAGATGGGGACCGGATCACCAGGTCAGGGTGAGGCCCAGAGGTCAAGAGAATCAGGTCCAGTAAGGCTCGGTGGGAAACAGAACCAGGTACCAATGATGCCAGGTGATGACCAGAGTCACCAGGTCTCGGTGATGTGCACAGATGGATCAGGTGCACCAGTACCAGTGAGGGCCAAGCAGAGTCAAGGCGCAATCAGTTCAGGTGGGAAAACCATAGTCCGGACGGTAGGCACAGATAGGGACCAGATTCACAGGTCCAGTGAGGCCAGGTGTGACCAGATTTCCCGGTCGGGTTCGGACGAAGACCAGGTAAGGGCCAGATTCACCAGGTCCAAGAGGCCACGTGCAGACCTGAGTCCAGGTAGTGTGAGGCCAGTGAATCCCACTAACCAAGCAGGTGAGGCCAACTGCAGGCCAGAGTGCACCAGATCGAGGTTAGGCCTAGTGGGGCCCGGAGTCACCAGGAAATGGACGTCTGACAAGTACACCAAGTCACCAGGTCCAGGTTGGGTTTCATGGGGAACACGAGAGTCACCAGGTCCAGGGGTACCACGTGGGGACGAACAGTCTCCAGGTCCAGTGAGTGCTTTGAGGTTGGGGGACCAAGGGTCCATCAGGACCCAGTTGAGGCCAAAGTGCGGAGCAAAGTTATAATTGTCCATGTGACGCCCAGGTGCGGAACAGAGTAACCAGTGTCCCATTGTTGCCAGGTGGGAAAAGAGTCACAAGGTCCAGACGGGCCAAGTGAGGAGTAGATCACCAGGGTCCGTTGAGGGCCAGAGTTGAGGACCAGTGGACCCCCAGCTCCGGGTGAGTCCGAGGGGGGACCAGAGTCACCCGGTTCTGGTGATATCCAGGGGGGGACCAGGGTCAGGCACGTAGGGGGGAGGCCAGGGCGAGTGGGACAAGAATCACTAGGTCAGGTGAGGCCACCGATGTTGGAACTCAGAACCAGGTCCATGATTATCCATCCTTGAGGACCTGAGTCACCGATCCAGGTGAGTCCCTGGGGAACCAGTCACCTCGCCAGGTGAGACAAGGTCGGAAGACAAAGTCACCAGGGTCAGGTGAGGCCCTGGTATATTAAGAGAGTATCAGGACCCAATGTATGCCGGGAAGGACAAGAGTCAAACAGTCCTAGGAAAGGACCAAATTGGATCAGAGTATTGTTTCCAGTGAGGCCAGATGGAAGGAGACCACGGACCAGGGTCCAGGAGAGCCCATATGAGAAACCAGAGCCACAGATCCAGGTGAGGTCCAGGTGGGACCACGTCACAAGGTCCTGGTGAGGTGCAGATGGGCAACAGGATTCACCAAGTCCAGGTGAGGCCAGGTGGCGACCGGTCACCAAATCCGGTGAGTACCAGCTAAGGGACCAGATTTCACCAGCAAAGTGAAGCCAAGGCGTGACCAGATACACCAGGTAAGGGTGAGTCCCAAGAGGGGGAACCAGGAGGCAACAGTTTAGTTGGGGCCCAGAATGGGACCAGAGGTCCCTGGTCAAAAGTGAGGCCCAGGCGTGGGATAGGTAGTCCAGGTCCCAATGATGCCTGGGTGAGGACCAGAGACACTAGGGCCATGCCGGCAGATGGGGACAGAATCAACGAGGTCCTGGTGAGGATAGAATAAGACCACAGTCACCAGTATCAGGTGAGCCCTTGTGGGAACCAGGAGCACTCTATCCAGCTGAGTCCCAGGTCCATGTGAGGCCCACGTGAGGACCAGATTCATTAGGGCAAATTGACGGCAAGTAGGGGGACAAGAGTCACCAGGTCTGGGTGCGGCCTAGGGGGGCAGCAAGATTAGGAGTTCTGAGTTAGGTCAAAGTGGGGACGAGAGACACCAGGTCAGGTGAGGCCAAACTGAAGACCAGAGTCACCAGATCCAGGTGAGGCCCAGGTGGAAAGAGAGTCACCAGGTCTAGGAGAGTTCCCGGTGGGGACCAGAGTCACCAAGACAGGTGAAGTAACAGAGGGGACCAGAGTACCAGATCCAGGTGAAAGCAGGTGGGGGACCAGAGTCACTAGGTCCAGATGAGGCCCAGGTGAGGACCAGAGTTACCAGGTAACACGTGAGGCCCCGGTGGGGATCAGAGGCCACAGGTCATGTGAGGCCGGCTTGGGGACCTGGTCAACAAGTCTACTGGAGGCCCAGATGTGGAACAGTAAGAAGTCCAGGTGAGTACGCGTGGTTGTGACATGTGTCACCCGTCCAGGTGAGTCCCAGGTGGGGAACAGGATCACAAGGTACAGTGTAGGCCCTTGAAACAACAGAGTCAACAGTTCAGTCGAGGTGAGGCGAAGGTGGTAACCCAGGGTCAGCAGGTCCGAGTCAGGGCAAAGTTGGGATACGGTCACTAGGGCGGGTTGCGATGAGACCCGAGGGAGACCAGAATCACCTGGTCCAGGTGAGGTCCAGTTGTTGAACACAGTCACGGGGTCCCAATTTGCCAGGTGAGGACCATGGCAACGGGCCAGGGTGAGGCTCAGATGGAGGCGGAGTCCCCAAAGAAGGTGAGCCAGGTGGGGGACCATAGAACCAGATCCAGGTGGTTAGTCTCAGCGTGCTGGACAGACAGAAGTGACCAGGTCCACTTGAGGTGCATGGTGGCAACCACACTCACCAGGTCCCTGTGAGGCCCTGGTGTGTGGACCAGAGTCACGAGGTGCAGGAGAAATTAGAAACATGCAGCCCAAGGTCCACATGAGTGTCTATTGGGAACGAGAATCACCAGTACAGGGGAGGACCAGTTTTGGATCCGATCACCATGTCCAGGTGAGACCAGGTGGGAACCAGTGGCAACATGTCCAGTGGTGGCCCCCAGGTGAAGAGCAGAGTTAAAAGGTCCGGCTTGGTCACTGTTAGTGAACAGTTGAACCGTTTCTGATGCTACCGAGGTGGGTTCCAGAGACACCAGGTCCTGGTGAAGCCCAGTTGGGACCAGAGACATGAGGTCCAGGTGCGGTCCCAAGGGGAACCACAGTCACCAGTCAGGTGAGGCCATGCTTAGGATCAGAGTCACCAGTTACAGGTGAGGCCCAGGTAGAGCCAGAGTCACCTGGTACAGAAGAGGCCAAAGTCAGGACCAGAGTTGCCATGATCAGGTCCAGTCCCAGTGGGGAATACAGTAACCATGTCCCGAGGATGCCCAAGTAGAACCAGAGTTACCAGGGCGAGATTCGGCGCTGGTGGGGAGCATATTCACTAGGTCCCGGTGAGGCCCAGATGAGACCAGAGAGTCACCAGGTCATATTGAGGCCAGAGGGGTTACCAGACTCACTGGTCTAGGTGACATCCAGATGGGGGACCAGAGTAACCATGTCAGGGTGTGCCAGAGGGGATCCAGAGTAACCAGTCCAGGTGAGGCTCACGTGTGGAACAGAGTATCCAGTTGATAATGGTCCACAGGTGAGGACCAGAGTCACTAGATCAGGGTGAGGCCAGTTAGTATCCGAGTCACCAGTTCCAGGTGAGGCCAAGAAGGAGTCCACAGCAATCAGGTCCAGTTGGGAACAAAGTCACCAGGAATGGATGGACCCAGATGGGGACCAGATTCACCAGGTCAGGTGATTCCCAGGTGGTGACTGAGGTTAACAGTCCGGGTGATTGACCAGGTAAGGTCCAGATCAACAGGTCCAAGTGAGGCCCACGTGGGGACTGTGTCACAGGCATGGGACGCAGTCCCTAAGTGCAACCCCACTAACCAGGTCTAGGGGAGGTGAACCTGCAGGCGCATGCAGAGGACCATGTCCGATTGAGGCCCAGGTAGGACGACGCAGATTTAACAGGTCAGGTGGGCCAACCTGCAGACCAAGTCACCAATTTTCCAGGTGAGGCCAAGAAGGAGTCCACAGCAATCAGGTGCAGGTAGGGAACAAAGTCACCAGGACTGGGTGAGGCCCAGATGGGGACCAAGATTCAACAGGTCCAGGTGATTCCCAGGTGGTGACCAGAGTTACCAGTTCCGGATGAGGGCCAGGTAAGGACCAGATTCACCAGGTCCAAGTGAGGCCCACGGGGACCTGTGTCACCAGGTATGGGTGAGGCCCATGTGGCATCCCCACTCACCAGGTCCAGGTGACGCAACCTGCAGGCCATGCAGAGGAACCCGTGTCCGATGATGCCCAGGTAGGGACCACAGTTACCAAGTCAAGAAGAGGCAACCTGCAGACCATTATGTGGAACCATGTCCCGATGTTGCCCATGTAGGGACCAGAGTCACCAGGTCCAAATGATGCCCAGATGGAGCATATTCACTAGGTCCAGGGGAGGCCCATTGAGGACCAGAGTCACCAGATCTGGTTGAGTCCCAGAGGGGTACCAGAATCCCCTGGTCCAGGTGACATCCAGATAGGGACCAGAGGTCACCAGTTCCAGGTGAGGCCAAGAAAGAGTCCACAGCAATCACGTCCACGTGGGGAACAAAGTCACCAGGACTGTGTGAGACCCAGACGGGGACCAGAGTCACCAGATCCAGGGT
This sequence comes from Canis lupus familiaris, assembly GCF_011100685.1. Taxonomy (NCBI): domain Eukaryota; kingdom Metazoa; phylum Chordata; class Mammalia; order Carnivora; family Canidae; genus Canis; species Canis lupus. Next base: position 54,354 of record NW_023330870.1, on the reverse strand, counting down.
GTAGCCCAGGTTGGACCAGAGTCACTAGGTCCAGAAGAGGCCCAGGTGAGGACCAAAGTTACCAGGTACACGTGAGGCACCGGTGGGATTCACAGGCAACAGGTTCATGTGAGGCCGGCTTGGGGACCATGGTCAACAGGTCTACTGAGCCCAGGCGTGGAACACAGTAACCAGGTCCACGTGAGTAACCGGTGGTGAAAAGAGTCACCACGTCCAGGTGAGGTCCAGGTGGGGACCAGGTTCACCAGGTTCAGGGGAGGCCCTTGAAAGAACCAGAGTCAACAGTTCTACGTCAGTTGCAGGTGGCAACCCAGGGTCAGCAAGTTCAAGTCAGTACAATGTGGGGTTCACAGTCACTAGGGCACGGTGAACCCTGAGGGGGACCAGAGTCACCTGGTCCAGGTGAGGTCCAGTTGTGGAACACAGTCACCGGGTCCCAATTCTGAACAGTTGAGGACCATGGTCAACAGGGCCAGGTGAGGGCCCAGATGGGGACCGGAGTCCCCAAATCCAGGTGAAGCCCAGGTGGAGACCCCAGTCACCAGATCCAGTGTAGTCTCAGGTGCCGACCAGAATCACCAGGTCCAGGTGAGGTGCAGGTGGCAACCACCCTCACCAGTTCCCGGGGAGGCCCTGGTGGGTCCAGAGTCACGAGGTACATGAGAAGCTAGAAACACTGCAGCCACCAGGTCCACATGATGTCCATGTGGAACGAGAATCACCAGTTACAGGTGAGGACCAGGTGGGGATCTGACTCACCATGTCAAGGTGAGACCCAGGTGGGAACCAGTGTCACCATGTCCAGGTGTGGCTCAGGTGAAGACCAGAGTTAATAGGTCCGGATGGGTCACTGTTAGTGACAGTTGTAACCATATCCTGATGCTACCCAGGTGGGGAACAGAGTAGTATCAGGTTCAGGTGAGGTTCCCGATGGGAACCACAAGTCACCAGGTCAGGTGAGGGCATGCTTAGGATCCGAGTCACCAGTTACAGGTTAGGCCAGGTAGAGCCAGAGTCACCTGGTACAGAGAGGCTAAAGTCATGGCAGAGTTACAAGGATCAGGTCAGTCCCAGTGTGAACAGAGTAACCATGTCCCCATGATGCCCAGATAGAACCAGCGTCACAGGTCAGATGAGGCGCAGGTGGGGAGCATATTCACTAGGTCCCGGTGAGGGCCCAATTGAGGACCAGAGTCACCAGGTCTTCTTGAGGCCTAGAGGGGTACCATATTCACCTGGTCTAGGTGACATCCAGATGGGGACCAGAGTCACCATGTCAGGGTGAGGCCCAGAGGGGATCCAGAGTCAGCATGTCCAGGTGAGGCTCAGGTGTGGAACAGAGTATCCAGGTCATAATGGTCCACAGGTGAGGACCAGAGTCACCAGATCTGGGTGAAGCCCAGTTAGAATCAGAGTCAACAGTTCCAGTTGAGTCCAAGAAGGAGTCCACAGCAATCAGGTCCAGGTGGGGAAGAAAGTCAACAGGACTGGATGAGGCCCAGATAGGGACCAGATTCACCAGGTCCAGGTGATTCCCAGGTGGTGACCAGGGTTACCAGGTCCGGGGGAGGACCAGGTAAGGAACAGATTCACCAGGTCCATGTGAGGCCCACGTGGGGACCTGTGTCACCAGGAATGGGTGAGCCCCAGGTGGTAACCCCACTCACCAGGTCCGGCTGAGGCCAACCTGCAGGCCATGCAGAGGAACCGTGTCCCGATGATGTCCAGGTTGGGACCAGAGTTACCAGGTCCAGGTGAGGCCAACCTGCAGGACATGCAGTGGAACCATGTCCCGATGGTGCCCACGTAGGTACCAGAGGGACGAGCTCCAAATGAGGCCCAGATGGAGAATATTCACTAGGTCCAGGTGAGGCCCAGTTGAGGACCAGAGTCACCAAATCTGGTTGAGGCCCAGAGGGGTACCAGAAATCCCCTGGTCCAGGTGACATACAGATGGGGACCAGAGTCACCAGGCAGGGTGAGGCACAGAGAGGTTCGAGAGTCATCATGTCCAGCTGAGGCTCAGCTGTGGAACAGAGTCACCAGGTACCAATGATGCCCAGGTGAGGACCAGAGTCACCAGATCTGGGTGACGCGCAGATAGGATCAGAGTCACTAGGTCCAGGTGAGGCCAATAAAGAGTCCACAGCAATCAGGTCCAGGTGGGCGAACAAAGTCACCAGGACTGGGTGAGGCCCAGATGGGGACCAGATTTACCAGGTCCAGGTGAGGCCCAGGTGGTCACCAGAGTCCCCGGTTCTGAGAGAGGACCAGGTAAGGACCAGATTCACCAGGTCCAAGAGGCCCACGTGTGGACCTGAGTCACCAGGTATGGGTGAGGCCCAGGTGGCAACCCCACTCACCATGTCCAGGTGAGGCCAGCCTGCAGGCCAGAGTCACCATATCCAGTTGAGGCCCTAGTGGGGACGGGAATCACAAGGTAAATGTGAGTCTACAAGAACACCACAGTCACCAGGTCCAGGTGTGGTTCATGTGGGAACTGGAGTCACCAGGTCCAGCTGACACCCAGTTGGGGACGACAGTCACCAGGTCCAGATTGAGGCCTAGGTTGGGGTACGAGAGTCATCAGGACCAGTTGAGGCCAAAGTGTGCAGCAAAGTTATCATGTCCAGGTGAGGCCCAGGTGGGGAACAGAGTAACCATGTCCCATTGATGCCAGGTGGGAAAAGAGTCGCAAGGTCCAGACGAAGCCTAAGTTTGGAGTAGATTCACCAGGTCCTGTTGAGGCCCAGCTGAGGACCAGTGTCCCCAGCTCCGGGTGTGTCACCCGGTTCTGGTGATATCCAGGTGGGGACCAGTGTCACAAGTCAGGGTGAGGCCCAGAGGGGACGAGAATCACTAGGTCCAGGTGAGACCCCGATGTGGAACAGTGAAACCAGGTCCCAAGATGCCCATATGAGGACCTGAGTCACCAGGTCCAGGTGATGTCCCTGTGGGAACCAGTCACCCCCGTCCAGGTGAGGCCCAGGTGGGTCCACAGTCACCAGGTCCTGGTGAGGCCCAGGTATATAAGAGAGTATCCAGGTCCCATGATGCCCAGGTAAGGACCAGAGTCAACAGGTCCAGGAGAGGCCCAAATATGGATCAGAGTCATTGTGTTCCAAGTGAGGCCAGATGGAGACCACAGGAACCAGGTCCAGGAGAGCCCCATATGGGAACCAGAGCCACCAGATCCAGGTGAGGTCCAGGAGGGACCACATTCACAAGGTCCAGGTGAGGCGCAGGTGGCAACATGATTCACCAAGTCCAGGTGAGGCCCACGAGGTGACCGGTCACCAGATCCAGGTGCGGACCAGCTAAGAACCAGATTCACCAGGCCCAAGTGAAGCCCAAGGGGTGACCAGCGTCACCAGGTAAGGGTGAGGCCCCGAGGGGGAACCAGAGTAACCAGTTTAGTTTGAGGCCCAGAATGGGACCAGAGGTCCCTGGACAAAGTGAGGCCCAGGTGTGGAATAAAGTATCCAGGTCCCAATGATGCCTTGGTGAGGACCAGACTCACTAGGGCCAAGAAAGCCCAGATGGGGAACAGAATCACTAGGTCCCGTTGAGGCATAGAATAAGAACACAGTCACCAGTATCAGGTGAGCTCCTTGTGAGAACCAGAGCCTCTCTATCCAGCTGAGTCCCAGGTCCATGTGAGGCCCACGTGAGGACCAGATTCATCAGGTCGAATTGAGGCATAGCAGGGGACAAGAGTCACCAGGTCTGGGTGCGGCATAGGTGGGGCAAGATTCAGCAGTTCTGAGTTAGTTCAAAGTGGGGACGAGAGACACCTGTCCAGGTGAGGCCAAACAGAGACCAGAGTCACAAGATCCAGGTGAGTTCCAGGTGGGGACCAGAGTCACCACGTATGGGTGAGTCCCATGTGGCATCCCCACTCACCAGGTCCAGGTGAGGCCAACCTACAAGCCAGAGTCACCAGATCCAGGTGAGGCCCTAGTGGGGACCGGAGTCAACAGGTAAATGTGAGTGTACAAGAACACCACAGTCACCAGGTCCAGGTGTTGTTCATGTGGGAACGAGAGTCACCAAATCCAGGTGAGACCCCGGTGGAGACCACAGTCATCAGTTCCAGATTGCGGCCTAGGTGGGGGGACCAGAGTCATCAGGAAGAGTTGAGGCCAACGAGTGGAGCAAAGTTATCATGTCCAGGTGACGCCCAGGTGGGGAACAGAGTAAACATGTCCCATTGATGCCAGGTGGGAAAAGAGTCACAAGGTTTAGACGAGGTCTAAGTGAGGAGTAGATTCACCAGGTCCTGTTGAGCCTCAGTTGAGGACCAGTGTCCCCAGGTCCAGTTGCGTCCCAGAGGGGGCCCAGAGTCACCCGGTTCTGGTGATGTCCAGGTGGGGACCAGAGTCACCACGTCAGGGTGAGGCCCAGAGGGGGACGAGAATCACTAGGTCCAGGTGAGGCCCCGTTATGGAAATGAGAAACCAGGTCCCATGATGCCCATATGAGGACCTGAGTCACAAGGACCAGGTGAGGTCCCTGTGGGAACCAGTCACCTCGTCCAGGTGAGCCCAGGTGGAGCCAGAGTCACCAGGTCCAGATGAGGCAAAGGTGGGGAGCATATTCACTACGTCGGGTTGAGGCCTAGTAGAGGACCAGAGTCACCAGGTCTAGTTGAGGCATAGAGGGCTACCAGATTCACCTGGACTAGGTGCCTTCCAGATGGGGACCAGAGTCACCTTGTCAGGGAGAGGCCCAGAGGGGATCCAGAGTCATCATGTCCAGGTTAGTCTCAGGTGTGGAACAAAGTATCCAGGTCATAATGGTCCACAGGTGAGGACCAGAGTCAACAGATCTGGGTGAGGCCCAGTTAGGATCAGAGTCAACAGTTCCAGGTGAGGCTAAGAAGGAGTCCACAGCAATCAGGTCCAGGTGGGGAAAAAATTCACGAGGACTGGGTGAGGCCCAGATGGGGACACAGATTCACCAGGTCCAAGTGATTCCCAGGTGGTGACCAGAGATACCAGATTCACCAGGTCCAGGTGATTCCCAGGTGGTGACAAGAATTACCAGACACACCAGGTCCAAGTCAGGCCCACGTAGGGGCCTGTGTCACCAGGTATGCGTGAGGCCCAAGTGGCAACCCCACTCACCAGGTCCAGGTGAGGCCTACCTGCAGGCCATGCAAAGTAAGCGGGTCCCGATAATGCCAAGGTAGGGACCAGAGTTACCAGGTCCAGGTGAGGACAACCTGCAGGCCATGCAGTGGAACCAGGTCCCCATGATGCCCAGGTAGGGACCAGAGTCACCAGGTCCAAATGAGGCCAAGATGGAGCATATTCACTAAGTCCAGCCGAGTCCCAGTTGAGGACCAGAGACACCAGATCTGGTTGAGGCCTAGAGGGGTACCAGAATCACCTGGTCCAGGTGACATCCAGATAGGGACCAGAGTCACCAGGTCAGGGTGAGGCCCAGAGAGGTTTCAGAGTCATCATGTCCAGGTGTGGCTCAGGTGTGGAACAGAGTCACCAGGTACCAATGATAACCAGGTGAGGACCAGATTCACCAGGCCTGAGTCACGCGCAGAGAGGATAAGAGTCACCAGTTCCAGGTGAGGCCAAGAAAGAGTCCAAAGCAATCAGCTCCAGGTGGGGAACAAAGTCACCAGGACTGGGTGAGGCCCAGATGGGGACCAGATTCACCAGGTCCAGGTGATTCCCAGGTGGTGACAAGGGTTACCTGTTCCGGGTGAGGACCAGGTAAGGACCAGGTTCACCAGGTCCAAGTGAGGCCCACGTGAGACCTGTGTCACCAGGTATGGGTGAGGCCCAGATGGCAAGCCCACTCTCCAGGTCCAGGTGAGGCCTATCTGCAGGCCCTGCAGAGGAACCGTGTCCCGATGATGCCCGGGTAGGGACCAGAGTTACGAAGTCCAGGTGATGCCAACCTGCAGGCCATGCAGAGGAGCCGTGTCACGATGATGCCCAGGTAGGGACCAGAGTTACCAGGTCAAGAAGAGGCCAACCTGCATACCATTATGTGGAACCATGTCCCGATGTTGCCCACGTAGGGTCCAGAGTCACCAGGTCCAAATGAGGCCCAGATGGAGCATATTCACTAGGTCCAGGTGAGGCCCAGTTGAGGACCAGAGGCCCCAGATCTGGTTGAGGCCCAGAGGGGTACCTGATTCACCTGGTCTAGGTGACATCCAGATGGGGACCAGAGTAACCATGTCAGGGTGAGGCCCAGAGTGGATCCAGAGTCATCATGTCCAGGTGAGGCTCAGGTGTGGAACAGAGTATCCAGGTCATAATTGTCCACAGGTGAGGACCAGAGTCACCAGATCTAGGAAAGGCCCAGTTACGATCAGAGTTACCACTTCCAGGTGAGGCCAAGAAGGTGTCCACAGCAATCAGGTCCAGGTGGGGAACAAAGACACCAGGTCTAGGTGATGCCCAGGTGGTGACCACATTTACCAGTTCCGGGTGAGGACTAGGTAAGGACCAAATTCACCAGGTCCTAGTGAGGCCCACGTGGGGACCTGTGTCAACAGGCATGGGTAAGACCCAGGTGGGAACTCCACTCACCAGGTCAAGATGAGGCCTACCTGCAGGCCATGCTGAGGAACAATGTCCCGATGATGCCCAGGTAGGGACCAGAGTTACCAGGTCCAGATGAGGCAAACCAGCAGGCCATGCAGTGGAACCATTTCCAGATGATGCCCAGTGAGTGACCAGAGTCACCAGGTCCAAATGAGGCCCAGATGGAGCATATTCACTAGGTCCAGGTGAGGCCCAGTTGAGGACAAGAGTCACCAGATCTGGTTGAGGCCTAGAGGGGTTCCAGAATCCCCTGGTCCAGGTGACATCCAGATGGGGACCAGATCACCAGGTCAGGGTGAGGCCCAGAGAGGTCCAAGAGACATCATGTCCAGTTAAGGCTCAGGTGTGGAACACAGTAACCAGGTACCAATGATGCCCAGGTGAGGACCAGAGTCACCAGGTCTCGGTGACGCACAGATAGGATCAGAGTCACCAGTACCAAGTGAGGCCAAGAAGAGTCCAGAGCAATCAGTTCCAGGTGGGAAACATAGTCCCCAGGACTGGGTTAGGCCCAGATAGGGACCAGATTCACCAGGTCCACGTGAGGCCCAGGTTGTGACCAGATTCCCCGGGTCTGGGAGAAGACCAGGTAAGGGCCAGATTCACCAGGTCCAAGAGGCCCACGTGCAGACCTGAGTCCAGGTATGTGTGAGGCCCAGGTGACATCCCACTAACCAAGTCCAGGTGAGGCCAACCTGCAGGCCAGAGTCACCAGATCGAGGTTAGGCCCTAGTGGGGACCGGAGTCACCAGGTAAATGTGAGTCTACAAGTACACCACAGTCACCAGGTCCAGGTGTGGTTCATGTGGGAACGAGAGTCACCAGGTCCAGGTGAGACCCACGTGGGGACGACAGTCTCCAGGTCCAGATTGAGGCTTCGGTTGGGGGACCAGGGTCATCAGGACCAGTTGAGGCCAAAGTGCGGAGCAAAGTTATCATGTCCATGTGACGCCCAGGTGCGGAACAGAGTAACCATGTCCCATTGTTGCCAGGTGGGAAAAGAGTCACAAGGTCCAGACGAGGCCTAAGTGAGGAGTAGATTCACCAGGTCCTGTTGAGGCCGAGTTGAGGACCAGTGACCCCAGCTCCGGGTGAGTCCCGAGGGGGACCAGAGTCACCCGGTTCTGGTGATATCCAGGGGGGGACCAGAGTCAGCACGTCAGGGTGAGGCCCAGAGGGGGACCAGAATCACTAGGTCCAGGTGAGGCCCCGATGTGGAACTCAGAAACCAGGTCCCATGATATCCATATGAGGACCTGAGTCACCAGATCCAGGTGAGGTCCCTGTGGGAACCAGTCACCTCGTCCAGGTGAGACCCAGGTGGGAACACAGTCACCAGGTCCAGGTGAGGCCCAGGTATATAAGAGAGTATCCAGGACCCAATGATGCCCAGGTAAGGACAAGAGTCAACAGGTCCAGGAAAGGACCAAATATGGATCAGAGTCATTGTGTTCCAGGTGAGGCCAGATGGAGACCACAGGAACCAGGTCCAGGAGAGCCCCATATGAGAACCAGAGCCACCAGATCCAGGTGAGGTCCAGGTGGGACCACAGTCACAAGGTCCTGGTGAGGTGCAGGTGGCAACAGGATTCACCAAGTCCAGGTGAGGCCCAGGTGGCGACCAGTCACCAAATCCAGGTGAGTACCAGCTAAGGACCAGATTCACCAGGCCAAAGTGAAGCCCAAGGCGTGACCAGATTCACCAGGTAAGGGTGAGTCCCAGAGGGGGAACCAGAGCAACCAGTTTAGTTTGAGGCCCAGAATGGGACCAGAGGTCCCTGGTCAAAGTGAGGCCCAGGCGTGGAATAGAGTATCCAGGTCCCAATGATGCCTGGGTGAGGACCAGAGACACTAGGGCCATGCAGGCCCAGATGGGGAACAGAATCACTAGGTCCTGGTGAGGCATAGAATAAGACCACAGTCACCAGTATCAGGTGAGCCCCTTGTGGGAACCAGAGCCACTCTATCCAGCTGAGTCCCAGGTCCATGTGAGGCCCACGTGAGGACCAGATTCATTAGGGCAAATTGAGGCATAGCTGGGGACAAGAGTCACCAGGTCTGGGTGCGGCCTAGGTGGGGCAAGATTCAGGAGTTCTGAGTTAGGTCAAAGTGGGGACGAGAGACACCAGGTCCAGGTGAGGCCAAACTGAAGACCAGAGTCACCAGATCCAGGTGAGGCCCATGTTGGAAAGAGAGTCACCAGGTCTAGGAGAGTTCCAGGTGGGGACCAGAGTCACCAGATCCAGGTGAAGTACAGGAGGGGACCAGAGTCACCAGATCCAGGTGAAGCCCAGGTGGGGACCAGAGTCACTAGGTCCAGATGAGGCCCAGGTGAGGACCAGAGTTACCAGGTACACGTGAGGCCCCGGTGGGGATCAGAGGCAACAGGTCCATGTGAGGCCGGCTTGGGGACCATGGTCAACAAGTCTACTTGAGGCCCAGATGTGGAACACAGTAAGCAGCTCCAGGTGAGTACGCGGTTGTGACATGTGTCACCACGTCCAGGTGAGTCCCAGGTGGGGACCAGGATCACAAGGTACAGTGTAGGCCCTTGAAACAAACAGAGTCAACAGTTCGAGGTGAGGCGCAGGTGGTAACCAGGGTCAGCAGGTCCGAGTCAGGGCAAAGTTGGGATTACGGTCACTAGGGCGCGGTGAGACCCAGAGGGAGACCAGAATCACCTGGTCCAGGTGAGGTCCAGTTGTTGAACACAGTCACCGGGTCCCAATTTTGCCCAGTTGAGGACCATGGTCAACAGGGCCAGGTGAGGCTCAGATGGAGGCCGGAGTCCCCAAAGCAGGTGAAGCCCAGGTGGGGACCATAGACACCAGATCCAGGGTAGTCTCAGGTGCAGACCAGAATGACCAGGTCCACTTGAGGTGCAGGTGGCAACCACACTCACCAGGTCCCTGTGAGGCCCTGGTGTGGACCAGAGTCACGAGGTGCATGAGAATCTAGAAACACTGCAGCCACCAGGTCCACATGATGTCTATGTGGGAACGAGAATCACCAGTACAGGGGAGGACCAGTTTTGGATCCGACTCACCATGTCCAGGTGAGACCAGGTGGGAACCAGTGTCAACATGTCCAGTTGTGGCCCAGGTGAAGAGCAGAGTTAATAGGTCCGGCTTGGTCACTGTTAGTGAACAGTGTAACCGTATCCTGATGCTACCAAGGTGGGTTCCAGAGACACCAGGTCCTGGTGAAGCCCAGTTGGGACCAGAGACATGAGGTCCAGGTGCGGTCCCAATGGGAACCACAGTCACCAGGTCAGGTGAGGCCATGCTTAGGATCAGAGTCACCAGTTACAGGTGAGGCCCAGGTAGAGCCAGAGTCACCTGGTACAGAAGAGGCCAAAGTCAGGACCAGAGTTGCCATGATCAGGTCAGTCCCAGTGGGGAATACAGTAACCATGTCCCGAGGATGCCCAGGTAGAACCAGAGTTACCAGGTCCAGATGCGGCGCTGGTGGGGAGCATATTCACTAGGTCCCGGTGAGGCCCAGATGAGGACCAGAGTCACCAGGTCTAGTTGAGGCCCAGAGGGGTACCAGACTCACCTGGTCTAGGTGACATCCAGATGGGGACCAGAGTAACCATGTCAGGGTGTGCCCAGAGGGGATCCAGAGTCAACAGTCCAGGTGAGGCTCACGTGTGGAACAGAGTATCCAGTTGATAATGGTCCACAGGTGAGGACCAGAGTCACTAGATCAGGGTGAGGCCCAGTTAGTATCAGAGTCACCAGTTCCAGGTGAGGCCAAGAAGGAGTCCACAGCAATCAGGTCCAGTTGGGGAACAAAGTCACCAGGAATGGATGACCCCAGATGGGGACCAGATTCACCAGGTCCAGGTGATTCCCAGGTGGTGACCTGAGTTAACAGTTCCGGGTGAGGACCAGGTAAGGTCCAGATTCAACAGGTCCAAGTGAGGCCCACGTGGGGACCTGTGTCACCAGGCATGGGCGAGTCCCAAGTGGCAACCCCACTCACCAGGTCTAGGTGAGGTGAACCTGCAGGCCATGCAGAGGAACCATGTCCCGATGATGCCCAGGTAGGGACGAGATTTAACAGGTCCAGGTGAGGCCAACCTGCAGACCATGCAGTGAAACCATGTCCCGATGATGCCGAGGTTGGGATCAGAATCACCAGGTCCAATGAGACCCAGATGGAGCATATTTACTAGGTCCAGGTGTGGTGCAGTGGAGTACCAGAGTCACAAGACCTGGTTGAGGCCTAGAGGGGTACCAGAATCACCTGGTCCAGGTGACATCCAGATGGGGACCAGAGTCACCAGGTCAGGATGAGGCCCAGAGAGGTTCCAGAGTCAACATGTCCAGGTGAGGCTCAGGTGTGGAACAGAGTCACCAGGTACCAAAGATGCCCAGGTGAGGACCAGAGTCACCAGGTCTGGGTAATGCCCAGATAGGATCAGAGTCACCAGATAGGATCAGAGTCACCAGTTCAAGGTGAGGCCAAGAAATAGTGCACAGCAATCATCCAGGTGGGGAACAAAGTCACCAGGACTGGGTGATGCCCAGATGGGGACCACATTGACCAGGTCCAGGTGAGGCCCAGGGGGTGACCAGAGACCCCGGGTATGGGAGACGACCAGGTCTCCCATAGACCAGATTCACCAATCCAAGAGGCAGACAAGGGGCCTGTGTCCCCAGGTACGGGTGAGGCACAGGTGGCAACCACACTCACCAGGTCCAGGAGAGGCCATCTTTCGCGCCATGCAGAGGAACCGTGTCCCGATGATGCCCATGTAGGAACCAGAGTTACCAGGTCCAGGTGATGCCAACCTGCAGGCCATGCAGTGGAACCATGTACCGATGATGCCGTGGGAGGGACCAGAGTCACCAGGTCCAAATGAGGACCAGATGGAGCATATTCACTAGGTCCAGGTGAGGCCCAGTTGAGGACCAGAGTCACCAGATATGGTTGAGGCTCAGAAGGGTACCAAAATCACCTGCTCCAGGTGACATCCAGATGGGGACCAGAGTCACCAGGACAGGGTGAGGCCCAGAGAGGTTCCAGAGTCATCATGTCCAGGTTAGGCTCAGGTGTGGAACTGAGTCACCAGGTACCAAGATGCCCACATGAGGACCAGAGTCACCAGGTCTGGGTAATGCCCAGATAGGATCAGAGTCACCAGATAGGATCAGAGTCACCAGTTGCAGGTGAGGCAAAGAAAGAGTCCACAGCAATCAGTTCCAGGTGGGGAACAAAGTAACCAGGAGTGGGTGAGGCCCAGATGGGGACCAGTTCCCCTTCTCCAGGTGAGGCCCAGGTGATGACCAGAGTCCCCAGGTTGGGAGAAGACGAGGTAAGGACTAGATTCACCAGGTCCAAGAGGCCCACGTGGGGACCTGAGTCACCAGGTATGGGTGAGCCACAGGTGGCAATCCCACTCACCAGGTTCAGGTGAGGCCAACCTGCAGGCGGTGCGCGGAACCATGTGCCGATGATGCCCAGGTAGGGACCCGAGTCACCAGGTCCAAATAAGGCCAACATGGAGCATATTCACTAAGTCCACGTGAGGCCCAGTTGAGGACCAGAATCACCAGATATGCTTGAGGCCTAGATGGGAACCAGAATCACCCAGTCCGGGTTACGTCCTAATGGGGACCAGAGTCACCAGGTCAGGGTGAGGCCCAGAGAAGTTCCAGAGTCATCATGACCAGGTGAGGCTCAGGTGTGGAACAGAGTCAGCAGGTACGAATGATGCCCAGGTGAGGACCAGAGTCAACAGGTCTAGGTGACGCGCAGATAGGATCAGAGTCACCAGTTCCAGGTGAGGCCAAGAAAGAGTCCACAGCACTCAGGTCAAGGTGTGGAACAAAGTCACCAAGAATGGGTGAGGCCCAGATTGGGACCAGATTCACCAGATCCAGGTGAGGCCCAGGTGGTGACCAAAGTCATCGGGTCTGGGAGAGGACCAGGTAAGGACCAGATTCACCAGGTCCAAGAGGCTCACGTGGGGACCTGAGTCACCAGGTATGGGTGAGGCCCTAGTGGCAACGCACTCACCAGGTCCAGGTGAGGCCAACCTGCAGGCCAGAGTCATCAGATCCAGGTGAGGCCCTAGTGGGGACCCGAGTCACCAGGTAAATGTGAGTCTACAAGAACACCACAGTCACCAGGTCCAAGTGTGGTTCATGTGGGAACGAGAGTCACCAGGTCCAGGTGAGACCCAGGTGGGGACCATAGTCACCAGGTCCAGATTGAGGACTAGGTAGGGGGACCAGAGTCATCAGGACTTGTTGAGGCCAAAGTGTGGAGCAAAGTTATCATGTCCAGGTGAGGCCCAGGTGGGGAACAGAGTAACCATGTCCCATTGATGCCAGGTGGGAAAAGAGTCACAAGGTGCAGACGAGGCCTAAGTGAGGAGTAGATTCACCAGGTCCTGTTGAGGCCCAGCTGAGGACAAGTGTCGCCAGCCCCAGGTGAGTCCCAGAGGGGGACCAGAGTCACCCGGTCCTGGTGATATCCAGGTGGGAGCCAGAGTCAGCACGTCAGGGTGAGGCCCAGAGGGGACGAGAATCACTAGGTCCAGGTGAGGCCTCGATGTGGAACTGAGAAACCAGGTCCCATGATGCCCATATGAGGACCTGAGTCACCAGGTCCAGGTGAGGTCCTGTGGGAACCAGTCACCCGGTCCAGGTGAGGCCCAGGTGGGACCAGAGTCACCAGGTCCAGGTGAGGCCCAGGTATATAAGAGAGTATCCAGGTCCCAATGATGCCCAGGTAAGGACCAGAGTCAACAGGTCCAGGAGAGGCCCAAATATGGTTCAGAGTCATTGTGTTCCAGGTGAGGCCAGATGGAGACCACAGGAACCAGGTCCAGGAGAGCCCCATATGGGAACCAGAGCCACCAGATCCAGGTGATGTCTGGGTGGAACCACAGTCACAAGGTTCAGGGGAGGCGCAGATGGCAACAGGTTTCACCAAGTCCAGGTGAGGCCCAGGTAGCGACCGGTCACCAGATCCAGGAGCGGAACAGCTAAGGACCAGATTCACCAGGCCCAAGTGAAGCCCAATGGGTGACCAGAGTCACCAGGTAGGGGTGAGGCCCAGAGGGGGAACCAGAGTAACCAGTTTAGTTTGAGGCCCAGAATGGGACCCTAGGTCCCTGGTGAAAGTGAGGCTCAGATGTGGAATAGAGTATCCAGATCCCAATGATGCCTGGGTGAGGAAAAGATTTACTAGGGCCATGCAGGCCCAGATGGGGAACATAATCACTAGGTCCTGGTGAGGCATAGAATAAGACCACAGTCAGCAGTATCAGGTAAGCCCCTTGTGGGAACCAGAGCCACTCTATCCAGCTGAGTCCCAGGTCCTTGGAGGCCCACGTGAGGACCAGATTCATCAGGTCGAATTGAGACATAGCTGGGGACAAGAGTCACCAGGTCTGCGTGCGGCCTAGGTGGGGCAAGATCAGCAGTTCTGAGTTAGGTCAAAGTGGGGACGAGAGACACCAGGTCCAGGTGAGACCAAACTGAGGACCATAGTCACCAGATCCAAGTGAGGTCCATGTTGGAAAGTGAGTCACCAGGTCCAGGAGAGGTTCAGGTATGGACCAGAGTCACCATTTCCAGGTGAAATCCAGGTGGGGACCAGAGTCACCAGTTCCAGGTGAAGCCCAGGTGGGGACCAGAGTCACTAGGTCCAGATGAGGCCCAGGTGAGGACCAGAGTCACCAGATCTGGGAGAGGCCCAGTTGGGATCAGAGTTACCACTTCCAGGTGAGGCCAAGAAGGTGTCCACAGCAATCAGGTCCACGTGGGGAACAAAGTCACCAGGACTAGGTGATGCACAGGTGGTGACCAGATTTACCAGTTCCGGGTGAGGACTAGGTAATAGGATCAGAGTCACCAGTTCAAGGTGAGGGCAAGAAAGAGTCCAGAGCAATCAGGTCCAGTTGGGGAACATAGTCACCAGGACTGGGTTAGGCCCAGATGGACCCAGATTCACCAGGTACAGGTGAGGCCCATGTTGTGACCAGATTCCCCGGGTCTGGGAGAAGTCCAGGTAAGGGCCAGATTCACCAGGTCCAAGAGGCCCATGTGGGGACCTGAGTCACCAGGTAAGGGTGAGGCCCAGGTGGCATCAACTAATCAAGTCCAGGTGAGGTCAACCTGCAGGCCAGAGTCACCAGGACCAGGGGAGGCCCAAGGGGTGACCAGAGTCACCAGGTAAGGGTGAGGTTAAGAGGGGGAACCAGAGTAACCAGTTTAGTTTGTGGCCCAGAATGGGACCAGCGGTTCCTGGTAAAAGTGAGGCCTAAGTGTGGAATAGAGTATCCAGGTCCCAATGATGCCTGAGTGAGGACCAGAGTCACTAAGGCCATGCAGGCCCATATGGGGAACAGAATCACTAGGTTTTGGTGAGGCATAGAATAAGACCACATTCAGCAGTATCAGGTGAGCCCCTAGTGGGAACCAGAGCCACTCTTTCCAGCTGAGTCCCAGGTAAATGTGAGGTCCACGTGAGGACCAGATTCATCAGGTCGAATTGAGGAATAGCTAGGGACAAGAGTCACCAGGTCTGGGTGCGTAATAGGTGGGGCAAGATTCAGCAGTTCTGAGTTAGGTC
Source organism: Canis lupus familiaris (assembly GCF_011100685.1). Taxonomy (NCBI): domain Eukaryota; kingdom Metazoa; phylum Chordata; class Mammalia; order Carnivora; family Canidae; genus Canis; species Canis lupus. The sequence continues at coordinate 39,187 of NW_023330870.1, read as the reverse complement.
AAAGTGGGCAAGAGAGACACCAAGTCCAGGAGAGGTCCAGATTGAGATCAGAGTCACCAGATCCAGGTGAAGTCCAGATGGGGACCAGAGTCTCCAGATCCAGGTGAAGCCCAGGTGGGGACCAGAGTCTCTAGGTCCAGATGAGGCCCAGGTGAAGACCAGAGTTACCAGGTACACGTGAGGCCACGGTGGGGATCAGAGGCAACAGGTCCATGTGATGCCGGCTTGGGGACCATGGTCAACAGGTCTACTTGAGGCCCAGGTGTGGAACACAGTAAGCAGGTCCAGGTGAGTCCCCATGGTGACAAGAGTCACCACGTCCAGGTGAGGCCCAGGTTCGGACCAGGATCACCAGGTACAGGGGAGGCCCTTGAAAGAACCAGAGTCAACAGTTCGAGTTCAGGCGCAGGTTTCAACCAGGGACAGCAGGTCTAAGTCAGGGGAAAGTGGGGTAAACAGTCACTAGGGAATGGTGAGACCCAGAGGGGCACCAGAGTCACGTGGTCCAGGTGAGATCCAGTTGTGGAACACAGTCACCGCGTCCCAATTTTGCCCAGTTGAAGACCATGGTCAACAGGGCCTGGTGAGCCTCACATGGGGACGAGAGTCCCCAAATCCAGGTGAAGCCCAGGTGGGGACCACAGTCACCAGATCCTGGGTAGTCTCAGGTGCAGACCAGAATCACCAGGTCCAGGTGAGGTGCAGGTGGCAACCACACTCACCAGGACCCGGTGAGGCCCTGGTGGGGACCAGTGTCATGAGGTACATGACAAACTAGAAACACCGCAGCCACCAGGTCCACATGATGTCCATGTGGGAACGAGAATAAACAGTTATAGGTTAGGACCAGGTGGGTATCTGACTCACCATTTCTAAATCTTTTTTTTTTTAATTTTTATTTATTTATGATAGTCACAGAGAGAGAGAGAGGCAGAGACATAGGCAGAGGGAGAAGCAGGCTCCATGCACCGGGAGCCTGATGTGGGATTCGATCCCGGGTCTCCAGGATCGCGCCCTGGGCCAAAGGCAGGCGCCAAACTGCTGCGCCACCCAGGGATCCCTGACTCACCATTTCTAGGTGAGACCCAGGTGGGAACGAGTGTCACCATGTCCAGCTGTGGCCCAGGTGAAGACCAGAGTTAATAGGTCCGGCTGGGTCACTGTTAGTGAACAGTGTAACCATATCCTGATGCTACCCAGGTGTGTACCAGAGACACCAGGTCCTGGTGAGGCCCAGGTGGGACCAGAGACAAGAGGTCCAGGTGAGTTCCCGATGGGAACTGCAGTCACCAGGTCAGGAGAGGCCATGCTTTGGATCAGAGTCACCAGTTACAGGTGAGGCCCAGGTGGAGCCAGAGTCACCTGGTACAGAAGAAGCCAAAGTAAGGACAGAGTTACCAGGATCAGGTCAGTCCCAGTGGGAAACAGAGTAACCATGTCCCGATGATGCCCAGGTAGACCCAGCGTCACCAGGTCCAGATGAGGCGCAGGTGGGGAGCATATTCACTAGGTCTCGGTGACACCCAGTTGAGGACCAGTGTCACCAGGTCTATTTGAGCCCTAGAGGGGTACCAGATTCACCTGGTCTAGGAGACATCCAGATGGGGACCAGAGTCACCATGTCAGGGTGAGGCCCAGAGGGGATCCAGAGTCATCATGTCCAGGTGAGGCTCAGGTGTGGAACAGAGTATCCAGGTCATAATGGTCCACAGGTGAGGACCAGAGTCACCAGATCTGGGTGAGGCCCAGGTAGGATCAGAGTCACCACTTCCAGTTAAGGCCAAGAAGGAGTCCACAGCAATCAGGTCCAGAGGGGAACAAAGTCACCAGGACTGGGTGAGGCCCAGAGGGGACCAGATTCACCAGGTCCATGTGATTCCCAGGTGGTGATCAGGGTTACCAGGTGCGGGTGAGGACCAGGTAAGGACGAGATTCACCAGGTCATACTGGGCCCATGGGTGACCTGTGTCTCCATGTATGGGTGAGGCCCAGGTGCCAACCTCACTCACCAGGTCCAGGTGAGGCCAACCTGCAAGCCATATAGAGAAACCGTGTCCCGATGATGCCCAGGAAGTGACCAGAGTCACCAGGTCCAAATGAGGCCCAGTTGGAGCATATTCACTAGGTCCAGGTGAGGCCCAGTTGAGGTCCAGAGTCACCAGATCTGGTTGAGTATTAGAGGGGTACAAGAATCACCTGGTCCAGTTGACATCCAGATGGGGACAAGAGTCACCAGGTAAGGGTGAGGCCCAGAGAGGTTCCAGAGTCATCATGTCCAGGTGAGGCTCAGGTGTGGAACAAAGTCACCAGGTACCAATGATGCCCAGGTGAGGACCAGAGTCACCAGGTCTTGGTGACACTCAGATAGGATCAGAGTCACCAGTTCCAGGTGAGGCCAAGAGAGAGTCCACAGCAATCAGTTCCAGTTGGGGAACAAAGTCACCAGGACTGGGTGAGGCCCAGATGGGGACCAGATTCACCAGGTCCAGGTGAGTCGAAGTGGTGACCCGAGTCCCCGGGTCTGGGAGAGGACCAGGTAAGGACGAGATTCACCAGGTCCAAGAGGCCCACGTGTGAAACTGAGTCACCAGGTATGGGTGAGGCCCAGGTGGCAACCCCACTCACCAAGTCCAGGTGAGGCCAACTTGCAGGCCAGAGTCACCAGATCCAGGTGAGGCCCTAGTGGGGACCGGAGTCACCAGGTAAATGTGAGTCTACAAGAAAACCACAGTCACCAGGTCCAGGTGTGGTTCATGTGGGAACGAGAGTCACCAGGTCCAGGTGAGACCCAGGTGGGGACCATAGTCACCAGGTCCAGATTGAGGCCTAGGTGGGGGGAACAAATTGTTCAGGACAAGTTGAGGCCAAAGTGTGGAGCAAAGTTATCATGTCCAGGTGATGTCTAGGAGGGGAACAGAGTAACCATGTCCCATTGATGCCAGGTGGGAAAAGAGTCACAAGGTACAGATGAGGCCTAAGTGAGGACTAGATTCACCAGGTCCTGTTGAGGCCCAGTTGAGCACAGGTGTCCCCAGCTCTGTGTGAGTCCCAGAGGGGGACCAGAGTCACCCGGTTCTGGTGATATCCAGGTGGGGATAAGACTCACCACGTCAGCGTGAGGCCCAGAGGGGGACGAGAATCACTAGTTTCAGGTGAGGCCCCGATGTGGAACTGAGAGAAAAGGTCCCATAATGCCCAAATGAGGACCTGAGTCACCAGGTACAGGTGAGGCCAAACTGAGGACCAGAGTCACCAGATCCAGGTGAAGCCAAGGTGGGGACCAGAATCACTAGGTCCAGATGAGGCCCAAGTGAGGACCAGTTTTACCAGGTACACGTGAAGCCCCGGTGGGAATCAGAGGCAACAGGTTCATATGAGGCCGGCTTCGGTACCATGGTCAACAGGTCTACTTGAGGCCCAGGTGTGGAACACAGTAACCAGGTCCAGGTGAGTCCCCGGTGGTGACAAGAGTCACCACGTCCAGGTGAGTCCCAGGGGGGGACCAGGATCACCAGGTACAGGGGAAGCCCTTGAATGAGCCAGTCAACAGTTCGAGGTCAGGCGCAGGTGTCAACCAGGGTCAGCAGGTCCAAGTCAGGCCAAAGTGGGGTTCACAGTCACTAGGGCACGGTGAGACCCAGAGGGGGACCAGAGTCACCTGGTCCAAGTGAGGTCCAGGGGTGGAACACAGTCACCGGGTCCCAATTTTGCGAGTTGAAGACCATGGTTGACAAGGCCAGGTGAGGCCCAGATTGGGGATCTTCAATCTGGATCAGAGTCAGAAGTTCCAGTTGAGGCTAAGAAGGAGTCCACAGCAATCAGGTCCAGATTGACGCCTAGGTCGGGTGACCAGAGTCATCAGGACCAGTTGAGGCCAAAGTGTGGAGCAAAGTTATCATGTCCAGGTGAGGCCCAGGTGGGGAACAGAGTAACCATGTCCCAGTGATGCCAGGTGGGAAAAGAGTCACAAGGTCCAGACGAAGCCTAAGATTGGAGTAGATTCACCAGGTCCTGTTGAGACCCACCTGAGGACCAGTGCCCCAGCTACGGGTGTGTCACCCGGTTCTGGTGATATCCAGGTGGGGACCAGTGTCACAAGTCAGGGTGAGGCCCAGAGGGGGACGAGAATCACTAGGTCCAGGTGAGGCCCCGATGTGGAACTGTGAAACCAGGTCCCAATATGCCCATATGAGGATCTGAGTCACCATGTCCAGGTGATGTCCCTGTGGGAACCAGTCACCCCGTCCAGGTGAGACCCAGGTGGGACCACAGTCACCAGGTCCTGGTGAGGCCCAGGTATATAAGAGAGTATCCAGGTCCCAGTGATGCCCAGGTAAGGACCAGAGTCAACAGGTCCAGGAGAGGCCCAAATAGAGATCAGAGTCATTGTGTTCCAGGTGAGGCCAGAGGGAGACCACAGGGAACAGATCCAGGAGAGCCCCATATGGGAACCAGAGCCACCAGATCCAGGTGAGGTCCAGGAGGGACCACAGTCACAAGGTCCAGGTGAGGCGCTGGTGGCAACATGATTCGCCAAGTCCAGGTGAGGCCCAGGTGGCCACCGGTCACCAGATCCAGATGCGGACAAGCTAAGGACCATATTCACGAGGCCCAAGTGAATCCCAAGGGGTGACCAGAGTCACCAGGTAAGGTTGAGGCCTAGAGGGGAACCAGAGTAACCAGTTTAGTTTGAGGCCCAAAATGGGACCAGAGATCCCTGGTCAAACTAGGCCCAGGTGTGGCATAGAGTATCCAGGTCCCAATGATGCCTGGGTGAGGACCAGAGTCACTATGGCCATGCAGGCTCAGATGGGGAACAGAATCACTAGGTCCTGGTGAGGCATAGAATAAGACCACAATCACCAGTATCAGGTGTGCCCCTTGTGGGAACCAGAGCCACTCTATCCAGCTGTGTCCCAGGTCCATGTGAACCTCACGTCAGGACCAGATGCATCAGGTCGAATTAAGGCATAGTTCGGGACAAGAGTCACCAGGTCTGGGTGCGGGCTAGGTGGGGCAAAATTCAGCAGTTCTGAGTTAGGTCAAAGTGGGGACGAGAGACACCAGGTCCAGGTGAGGCCAAACTGAGGACCAGAGTCACCAGATCCAGGTGAAGTCCATGTTGGAAAGAGAGTCACCAGGTCCAGGAGAGGTCCAGGTGGGGACCAGAGTCACCAGATCCAGGTGAAGTCCAGGTGGGGACCAGAGTCACCAGAACCATGTGAAACCCAGGTGGGGACCAGAGTCACTAGGTACTGATTAGACCCAGGTGAGGATCAGAGTTACCAGATACACGTGAGCCCTTGGCGGGGATCAGAGCCAAAAGGTCCACGTGAGCCCGGCTTGGGGACCATGGTCAACAGTCTACCTGAGGCCCAGGTGTGGAACACAGTAAGCAGGTCCTGGTGAGTCCCCCGGGTGACAAGGGTCACCACGTTCAGGTGGGGCCCAGTTGCGGACCAGGATCACCAGGTACAGGGGAGGCCCTTGAGAGAACCAGAGTCAACAGTTCGAGGTCAGGCGCAGGTGGCAACCAGGGTCAGCAGGTCCAAGTCAGGCCAAAGTGGGGTTCACAGTCACTAGGGCACGGTGAGACCGAGAGCGGGACCAGAGTCACCTGTTCCAGTGAGGTCCAGTTGTGGAACTCAGTCACTGGGTCCCAATTTTGCCCAGTGAGGACCATGGTCAACAGGGCCAGTTGAGGCCCAGATGGGGACCAGAGTCCCCAAATCCAGGTGAAGCCCAGGTGGGGACCACAGTCACCAGATGCAGGGTAGTCTCAGGTGCAGACCAGAATCACCAGCTGCAGGTGAGGTGCAGGTTGCAACCACACTCACCAGGTCCTGGTGAGGCCCTGGTGGGGACCAGAGTCACGAGGTACATGAGAAGCTAGAAACACTGCAGTCACCAGGTCGACATGGTGTCCATGTGGGAATGAGATTCACCAGTTACAAATGAGGCCCAGGTGGGGATCCGATTCACTATGTCCAGGTGAGACCCAGGTGGGAACCAGTGTCACCACATCCAGGTGTGGCCCAGGTGAAGACCAGAGTTAATACGTCCGGCTGTGTCACTGATAGTGAAGAGTGTAACCATATCCTGATGCTACCCAGGTGGGTACCAGAGACACCAGGTCCTGGTGAGGCCCAGGTGCGACTAGAGACATGAGGTCCAGGTGAGGTCCCGATGGGAACCACAGTCAGAAAGTCAGGTGAGGCCATGCTTAGGATCAGAGTCACCAGTTACAGATGAGGCCCAGGTGGAGCCAGAGTCACCTGGTACAGAAGAGGCCAAAGTCAGGACCAGAGTTACCAGGATCAGGTCAGTCCCAGTGGGGAATACAGTAACCATGTACCGATGATGACCAGGTAGAACCAGAGTCACCAGGTCCAGATGAGGCGCAGGTGGGGAGCATATTCTCTAGGTCCCGGTGAGGCCCAGTTGAGGACCAGAGTCACCAGGTGTAGTTGAGGCCTAGAGGGGTACAAGATTCACCTGGTCTAAGTGACATCCAGATGGGGACCAGAGTCACCATGTCAGGCTGAGGCCCAGAGGGGATCCAGAGTCATCATGTCCAGCTGAGGCTCAGGTGTGGAACAGAGTATTCAGGTTAATGGTCCACAGGTGAGGACCAGAGTCACCAGATCTGTGTGAGGCCCAGTTAGGATCAGAGTCACCAGTCCCAGTTGAGGCCAAGAAGGCGTCCACAGCAATCAGGTCCCTGTGGGGATCAAAGTCACCAGGACTGGGTGAGGCCTAGGTGGGGACCAGATTCACCAGGCCCAGGTGATTCCCAGGTGGTGACCAGAGTTACCAGTTCTGGGGAAGGACCAGGTAAGGACCAGATTCACCAGGTCCAATTGAGGCCCACGTGGGGACCTGTGTCACCAGGTATGGGTGAGGCACAATTGGCAACCCCACTCACGAGGTCCAGGTGAGGTCAACCTGCAGGCCATGCAGTGGAACCATGTCCCGATTATGCCCAGGTAGGGACCAGAGTTACCAGGTCCAGGTGACGCCAACCTGCAAGCCATGCATTGGAACCATATCCCTATGATGCCCAGGTAGGTACCAGAGTCACCAGGTCCAAATGAGGCCCAGATGGAGCATATTCACTAGGTCCAGGTGAGGCCCATTTGAGGACCAGGTTCACCAGAACTGTTTGAGGCCTAGAGCGGTACCAGAATCACCTGGTCCAGGTGACATACAGATGGGGACCAGATTCACCAGGGCAGGGTGAGGCCCAGAGAGGTTCCAGAGTCAGCATGTCCAGTGAGGCTCAGGTGTAGAACAGAGTCACCAGGTACCAAAGATGCCCAGGTGAGGACCAGAGTCACCAGGTCTGGGTGACGCGCAGATAGGATCAGAGTCACCAGTTCCAGGTGAGGCCAAGAAAGAGTCCACAGCAATCAGGTCCAGGTGGGGAACAAAGTCACCAGGACTGGGTGAGGCCCAGATGGGAACCAGATTCACCAGATCCAGGTGAGGTCCAGGTGGTGACCAGAGTCCCCGGGTCTTGGAGAGGACCAGGTAAGGACCAGATTCACCAGGTCCAAGAGTCCCACGTGTGGATCTGAGTCAACAGGTATGGGTGAGGCCCACATGGCAACCCCACTCACCAGGTCCAGGTGAGGCCAACCTGCAGGTCAGAATCACCAGATCCATGTGAGGCCTTAGTGGGGACCGGAGTCACAGGTAAATGTGAGTCTACAAGAAAACCACAGTCAACAGGGCCAGGCGTGTTTCAAGTGGGAACGAGAGTCACCAGGTCCAGGTGAGACCCAGGGGGGACCACAGTCACCAGGTCCAGATTGAGGCCTAGGTGGAGGGACCAGTTTCATCAGGACCATTTGAGGCCACAGTGTGGAGCAAAGTTATCATGTCCAGGTGAGGCCCAGGTGGGGAACAGAGTAACCATTTCCCATTGATTCCAGGTGGGAAAAGAGTCACAAGGTCCAGACGAGGCCTAAGTGAAGAGTAGATTCACCAGGTCCTGTTGAGGCCCAGCTGAGGACCAGTGTCCCCAGCTCCGGGTGAGTCCCAGAGGGGGACCAGAGTCACCCGCTTCTGGTGATATCCAGGAGTGACCAGAGTCACCACGTCAGGGTGAGGCCCAGAGGGGGACGAGAATCACTAGGTCCAGGTGAGGCCCCGATGTGGAAGTGAGAAACCAGGTCCCATGATGACCATATGAGGACCTGAGTCACCAGGTCCAGGTGAGATCCCTGTGGGAACCAGTCACCTCGTCCAGGTGAGGCCCAGGTGGGACCACAGCCACCAGGTCCAGGTGAGGCCCAGGTATATAAGAGAGTATCCAGGTCCCAGGGATGCCCAGGTAAGGACCAGCGTCATCAGGTTCAGGAGAGGCCCAAATATCTATCAGAGTCATTGTGTTCCAGGTGAGGCCAGATGGAGACCACAGGAACCAGGTCCAGGAGAGCCCCATATGGGAACCAGACCCAACAGATCCAGGTGAGGTCCAGTTGGGACCACAGTCAGAAGGTCCAGGTGAGGCGCATGTGGCAACAGGATTCACCAAGTCCAGGTGAGGCCCAGGTGGCCACCGGTCACCAGATCCAGATGCGGACCAGCTAAGGACCAGTTCACCAGGCCCAAGTGAAGCCCAAGGCATGACCAGAGTCACCAGGTAAGGTGAGGCCCAGAGGGGAACCAGAGTAACCAGTTTAGTTTGAGGCCCAGAATAGGACCAGAGGTCCCTGGTCAAAGTGAGTCCCAGATGAGGAATAGAGTATCCAGGTCCCAATGATGCCTGGGTGAGGACCAGAGTCAATAGGGCCATGCAGACCCAGATGGGGAACAGAATCACTAGGTCCTGGTGAGGCATAGAATAAGAAAACAATCACCAGTATCAGGTGTGCCCCTTGTGGGAACCAGAGCCACTCTATCCAGCTGAGTCCCAGGGCCATGTGAGCCCCACGTGAGGACCAGATTCATCAGGTTGAATTGAGGCATAGCTGGGGACAAGAGTCACCAGGTCTGTGTGCGGCCTAGGTGGGGCAAGAGTCAGCAGTTCTGAGTTAGGTCAAAGTGGGGACGAGAGACACCAGTCCAAGTGAGGCCAAACTGAGGACCAGAGTCACCAGATCCAGGTGAGTTCCATGTTGGAAAGAGAGTCACCAGGTCCAGGAGAGGTCCAGGTGGGGACCAGAGTCACCAGATCCAGGTGAAGTCCAGGTGGGGACCAGAGTCACCAGATCCAGGTGAAGCCCAGGTGGGGACCAGAGTCACTAGGTCCTGATTAGACCCAGGTGAGATTCAGAGTTACCAGATACACGTGAGCCCCCGGCGGGGATCAGAGCCAAAAGGTCCACGTGAGACCGGCTTGGGGACCCTCGTCAACAGGTCTACCTGAGGCCCAGGTGTGGAACAAAGTAATCATGTCCAGGTGAGTCCCCGGTGGTGACAAGAGTCACCACGTCCAGTTGAGGACCAATTGGGGACCAGGATCACCAGGTACAAGGGAGGCCCTTGAGAGAACCAGAGTCAACATTGTGAGGTCAGGCGCAGGTGGCAACCAGGGTCAGCAGGTCCAAGTCAGGCCAAAGTGGGGTTCACAGTCACTAGGGCCCAGTGAGACCCAGAGGGGGACCAGAGTCACCTGGTCCAGGTGAGATCCAGTTGTGGAATACAGTCACCGGGTCCCAATTCTGCACAGTTGAGGACCATGGTCAACAGGGCCAGTTTAGGCCCAGATGGGGACCGGAGCCCCAAATTCAGGTGAAGCCCAGGTGGGGACCACAGTCACCAGATCCAGGGTAGTCTCAGGTGGAGACCAGAATCACCAGGTCCTGGTGAGGTGCAGGTGGCAACCAGTCTCACCAAGTCCCGGTGAGGCCCTGGTGGGGACCAGAGTCACGAGGTACATGAGAAGCTAGTAACACTGCAACCACCAGGTCCACATGATGTCCATGTGGGAACGAGAATTACAAGTTACAGGTGAGGAGCAGGTGGGGATATGAGTCACCATGTCCAGGTGAGACCCTGGTCGGAACCAGTGTCTCCATGTCCAAGTGTGGACCAGGTGAAGACGAGAGTTAATAGGTCCGGCCGCGTCACTGTTGGTGAACAGTGTAACCATATCCTGATGCTACTCAGGTGGGTACCAGATACAAGTCCTGGTGAGTGCCAGTTGGGACCAGAGACATGAGGTCCAGGTGAGGTACCGATGGAAACCACAGTCACCAGGTGAGGTGAGGCCATGCTTAGGATCAGAGTCACCACTTACAGGTGAAGTCCAGGAGGAGCCAGAGTCACATGGCACAGAAGAGGCCAAAGTCAGGACCAGAGTTACCACGATCATTTCAGTCCCACTGGGAATAGAGTAACCACGTCCCCATGATGCCCAGGTAGAACCACAGTTACCAGGTCCAGGTGCGGCCAACCTAAAGGCCATGCAGTGGAACCTTGTCCCGATGATGCCCAGGTAGGGAAGAGAGTCACCAGGTCCAAATGAGGCCCAGATGGAGCATATTCACTAGGTCCAGACGAGGCCCAGTTGAGGAACACAGACACCAGATATGGTTTAAACCTAGAGGGGTACCAGAATCACCTGGTCCAGGTGACATCCAGATGGGGACCAGAGTCTCCAGGCCTGAGTCACTCGCAGAGAGGATAAGAGTCACCAATTCCAGGTGAGGCCAAGAAAAAGTCCAAAGCAATCAGGTCCTGGTCGGGAACAAACTCACCAGGACTGGTTGAGGCCCAGATGGGGTAGAGATTCACCAGGTCCAGGTGAGGCCCAGGAGGTGACCAGAATCCCCGGGTCGGGGAGTGGACCATCTAAGGACCAGATTCACCAGGTCCAAGAGAACCACGTGGGTTCCTGAGTCATCAGGTATGGGTGAAGCTCAGGTGGCAACCCCACTCACCAGGTCCAGGTGAGGCCAACCTGCAAGCCAGAGTCACCAGATCCAGGTGAGGCCCTAGTGGGGACCGGTGTCACCAGGTAAATGTGAGTCTACAAGAAAACAACAGTCACCAGGTCCAGGTGTGTTTCATGTGGGAACGAGAGTCACCAGGTCCAGGTGAGACCCAGGTGGGGACCACAGTCACCAGGTGCAGATTGAGGCCTCGGTGGGGGGACGAGAGTCATCAGGAGCAGTTGAGGCCAAAGTGTGGAGCAAAGTTATCATGTCCAGGTGAGGCCCAGGTGGGGAACAGAATAACCATGTCCCATTGATGTCAGGTGAGAAAAGAGTCACAAGGTCCAAACGAGGCCTAAGTGAGGAGTAGATTCACCAGGTCCTGTTGAGGATCAGCTGAGGACCAGTGTCCCAGCTCCGGGTGAGTCCCAGAGGGGGACCAGAGTCACCCGGTTCTGGTGATATCCTGGTGGGGACAAGAATCACCACGTACGGGTGAGGCCCAGATGGGGACGAGAATCACTAGGTCCAGATGAGGCCTCGATGTGGAACTGAGAAACCAGGTCCCATGAAGCCCATATGAGGACCTGATTCACCAGGTCCAGGTGAGGTCCCTGTGGGAACCAGTCACCTCGTCCAGGTGAGGTCCAGGTTGGACCACAGTCACAAGGTCCAGGTGAGGTGCAGGAGGCAACAGGATTCAACAAGTCCAGGTGAGGCTCTGGTGGCGACCAGTCACCAGATCCAGGTGCGGAACAGATAAGGACCAGATTCTCCAGGCCCAATTGAAGCCCAATGGGTGACCAGAGTCACCAGGACTGGGTGAGTCCCAGAGGGGGGACCAGAGTAACCAGTTTAGTTTGAGGCCCAGAATGGGACCAGAGGTCCCTGGTCAAAGAGAGTCCCAGGTGTGGAATAGAGTATCCAGGTCACAATGACGCCTGGGTGAGGACCAGATTCACTAGGGTCATGCAGGCCCAGATGGGGAACAGAATCACTAGGTCCTGGTGAGGCATAGAATAAGACCACATTCAGCAGTATCAGGTGAGCCCCTTGTGAGAACCAGAGCCACTCTATCCAGCTGAGTCCCAGGACCAGGTGAGTCCCACGTGAGGACCAGATTCATCAGGTCGAATTGAGGCATAGCTGGGGACAAGAGTCACCAGGTCTGGGTGCGGCCTAGGTGGGGCAAGATTCAGCAGTTCTGAGTTAGGTCAAAGTGGGGACGAGAGACACCAGGTCCAGGTGAGGCCAAACTGAGGACCAGAGTCACCACATCCAGGTGAGGTCCATGTTGGAAAAGAGTCACCAGGTCCAGGAGAGGTCCAGGTGGGGTCCAGAGTCACCAGATCCATGTGAAGTCCAGGTGGGGACCAGAGTCACCAGATCCATGTGAAGCCCAGGTGGGGACCAGAGTCACTAGGTCCAGATGAGGCCCAGGTGAGGACCAGAGATACCAGGTACACGTGAGGATCCGGTGGGGATCGGAGGCAACAGGTCCATGTGAGGCCGGCTTGGGGACCATGGTCAACAGGTCTACTTGAGGCCCAGGTGTGGAACACAGTAAGCAGGTCCAAGTGAGTCCCCATTGGTGACAGGAGTCACCACGTCCAGGTGTGAGCCAGGTCCGACCAGGATCACCAGGTCCAGGGAAGGCCCTTGAAAGACCAGAGTCAATAGTTCGAGGTCAGGCGCAGGTGGCAACCAGGGTCAGCAGGCCCAAGTCAGGCCAAAGTGGGGTTCACAGTCACTAGGCCACGGTCAAACCCAGAGTGGGACCAGAGTCACCAGGTCCAGGTGAGGCCCAGGTGGGAACCAGGATCACCAGGTTAAGTTGAGGACTAGAGGGGTATCAGAATCACCTGGTCCAGGTGACATCCAGATGGGGACCAGAGTCACCATGTCAGGCTGAGGCCCAGAGGGGATCCAGAGTCAACATATTCAGGTGAGGCTCAGGTGTGGAACAGAGTATCCAGGTCATAATGGTCCACAGGTGAGGACCAGAGTCACCAGATCTGGGTGAGGCCCAGTTAGCATCAGAGTCAGCAGTTCCACGTTAGCCAAGAAGGAGTCCACAGCAATCAGGTCCAGGTGGGGAAGAAAGTCAACAGGACTGGGTGAGTCCCAGATGGGGACCAGATTCACCAGACCCAGGTGATTCCCATGTGGTGACCAGAATTACCAGTTCCGGGTGACCACCAGGTAAGGACCAGATTCACCAGGTCCAAGTGAGGCCCACGTGGGGACCTGTGTCACTAGGCAAGGGTGAGGCCCAGGTGACAAACCCACTCACCAGATCCAGGTGAGGCCAATCTGCAGGCCATGCAGAAGAACCAGGTCCCAATGATGCCCAGGTAGGGACGAGAGTTACCAGGTCCAGGTGAGGCCAACCTCCAGGACATGCAGTGGAATCATGTCCCGATGATGCCCATGTATGGACCAGAGTTACCAGGTCCAGGTGAGGCCAACATGCAGGTCATGCAGTAGAACCATGTCCCGATGATGCCCAGGTAGTGACCAGAGTCACCAGGTCCAAATGAGGCCCAGATGGAGCATATTCACTAGGTCCAGGTGAGGCCCAGTTGAGGACCAGAGTCACCAGATCTGGTTGAGGCCCAGAGGGGTACCATAATCCCCTGGTCCAGGTGACATCCATATGGGGACCAGAGTCACCAGGTCAGGTTGATAGCCAGAGAGATTCCAGAGTCATCATGTCCAGGGGAGCCTCAGGTGTGGAACAGAGTCACCAGGACCAATGATGCCCAGGTGAGGACCAGAGTCACCAGGTTCACGTGAAGCCCCGGTGGGGATCAGAGGCAACAGGTCCATGTGAGGCCGGCTTGGGCACCATGGTCAACAGGTCTATTGAGTCCCAGGTGTGGAACACAGAAAGCAGGTCCAGGTGAGTCCCCAGTGGTGACAAGAGTCACCACGTCCAGGTGATGCCCGGTGGGGACCAGGATCACCAGGTACAGGGGAGGCCCTTGAAAGAACCAGAGTCAACAGTTCGACGTCAGGCGAAGGTTCCAACCAGGGTCAGCAGGTCAAGTCAGGCCAAAGTGGGTTTCACAGTCACTAGGGCACGGTGAGACCCAGAGGGGAACAGGAGTCACGTGGTCCAGGTGAGTTCCAGTTGTGGAACACAGTCACCGCATCCCAATTTTGCCCAGTTGAGGACCATGGTCAACAGGGCCAGGTGAGCCCCAGATGGGGACCGGAGTCCCCAAATCCAGGTGAAGCCCAGGTGGGGACAACAGTCACTAGATCCAGGGTAGTCTCAGGTGCAGACCAGAATCACCAGGTGCAGGTGAGATGCAGGTGGCAACCATACAGACCATGTCCCGATGAGAACCTGGTGGGAACCAGAGTCACGAGGAACATGAGAAGCTAGAAACACTGCAGCCACCAGGTCCACAGGATGTCCATGTGGAAACGAGAATCACCAGTTACAGGTGAGGACCAGGTGGGGATATGAGTCACCATGTCCAGGGGAGACCCAGGTTGGAACCAGTGTCACCATGTCCAGGTGTGGCCCAGGTGAAGACCAGAGTTAATAGGTCCGTCTGGGTCACTCTTAGTGAACAGTGTAACCATAACCTGATGCTACCCAGGTGGGTACCAGAGACACCAGGCCGTGGTGAGGCCCAGGTGGGACCAGAGACATGAGGTCCAGGTGAGGTACATATGGGAACCACAGTCACCAGGTCAGATGAGGCCATGCTTAGAATCAGAGTCACCAGTTACAGGTGAGGCCCAGTTAGAGGCAGAATCACCTGGTACAGAGAGGCCAAAGTCAGGACCAGAGTTACCAGGATCAGGTCAGTCCCAGTGGGGAACAGAGTAACCATGTCCCGATGATGTCCAGATAGAACCAGCGTCACCAGGTCCAGATGAGGCGCAGGTGGGGAGCATGTTCACTAGGTCCCGGTGAGGCCCAGTTGAGGACCAGAGTCACCAGGTCTAGTTGAGGCCTAGAGGGGTACCAGATTCACCTGGTCTAGGTGACATCCAGATGGGGACCAGAGTCACCATGTCAGGCTGAGTCCCAGAGGGGATCCAGAGGCAGCATGTCCAGGTGAGGCTCAGGTGTGGAACAGAGTATCCAGGTCATAATGGTCCACAGGTGAGGACCAGAGTCACCAGATCTGGGTGAGGCCCAGTTAGGATCATAGTCACCAGTTCCAGGTGAGGCCAAGAAGGAGTCCACAGCAATCAGGTCCAGGTGGGGAAGAAAGTCAACAGGACTGGGTGAGGCCCAGATGGGGACCAGATTCACCAGGTCCAGGTGATTCCCAGGTGGTGACAAGGGTTACCAGTTCCGGGTGAGGACCAGGTAAGGACCAGATTCACCAGGTCCAAGTGAGGCCCACGTGAGACCTGTGTCAC
The DNA here is from genome assembly GCF_011100685.1 of Canis lupus familiaris. NCBI lineage: Eukaryota > Metazoa > Chordata > Mammalia > Carnivora > Canidae > Canis > Canis lupus. Next base: position 23,918 of record NW_023330870.1, on the reverse strand, counting down.
CAGGTATGGGTGAGTCCCAGGTGACAAGCCCACTCATCAGGTCTAGGTGAGGCCAACCTGCAGGCCATGCAGAGGAACCGTGTCCCGATGATGCCCAGGTAGGGACCAGAGGTACGAGGTCCAGGTGACGCCAACCTGCAGGCCATGCAGAGGAACCGTGTCCCGATGATGCCCAGATAGGGACCAGAGTTACCAGGTCAAGAAGAGGCCAACCTGCTGACCATTATGTGGAACCATGTCCCGATGTTGCCCACGTAGGTACCAGAGTCACCAGGTCCAAATGAGGCCCAGATGGAGCATATTCACTAGGTGCAGGTGAGGCCCAGTTGAGGACCAGAGTCACCAGATCTGGTTGAGGCCCAGAGGGGTACCAGATTCACCTGGTCTAGGTGACATCCAGATGGGGACCAGAGTAACAATGTCAGTGTGAGGCCCAGAGGGGACCTAGAGTCATCATGTCCAGGTGAGGCTCAGGTGTGGAACAGAGTATCCAGGTCATAATGGTCCACCGGTGAGGACAGGAGTCACCAGATATGGGAGAGGCCCAGTTAGGATCAGAGTTACCACTTCCAGGTGAGGCCAAGAAGGTGTCCACAGCAATCAGGTCCAGGTGGGGAACAAAGTCTCCAGGACTAAGTGATGCCCAGGTGGTGACCAGATTTACCACTTCCGGGTGAGGACTAGGTAAGGACCACATTCACCAGGTCCAAGTGAGGCCCACGTTCGGACCTGTGTCACCAGGCATGGGTAAGATCCAGGTGGGAACCCCACTCCCCAGGACAAGATGACCCGATGATGCCAAGGTAGGGACCAGAGTTACCAGGTCCAGGTGAGGCAAACCAGCAGGCCATGCAGTGGAACCATTTCCCGATGATGCCCAGTGAGTGACCAGAGTCACCAGGTCCAAATGAGGCCCAGATGGAGCATATTCACTAGGTCCAGGTGAGGCCCAGTTGAGGACAAGAGTCACCAGATCTGGTTGAGGCCTAGAGGGGTTCCAGAATCCCCTGGTCCAGGTGACATCCAGATGGGGACCAGATCACCAGGTCAGGGTGAGGCCCAGAGAGGTCCCAGAGACATCATGTCCAGGTGAGGCTCAGGTGTGGAACAGAGTAACCAGGTACCAATGATGCTCAGGTGAGGACGAGAGTCACCAGGTCTGGGTGACGCACTGATAAGATCAGAGTCACCAGTTCAAGGTGAGGGCAAAAAAGAGTCCAGAGCAAACACGTCCAGGTGGGGAACATAGTCACCAGGACTGGGTTAGGCCCAGATGGGGACCAGATTCACCAGGTCTAGGTGAGGCCCAGGTTGTGACAACATTCCCAGGGTCTGGGAGAAGACCAGGTAAGGGCCAGATTCACCAGGTCCAAGAGGCCCACGTGGGGACCTGAGTCACCAGGTATGGGTGAGGCCCAGGTGGCATCCCACTAACCAAGTCCAGGTGAGGCCAACCTGCAGGCCAGAGTCACCAGATCCAGCTGAGGCCCTAGTGGGGCCAGAGTCACCAGGTAAATGTGAGTCTACAAGTACACCACAGTCACCAGGTCCAGGTGTGATTCATGTGGGAACGAGAGTCGCAAGGTCCAGGTGAGACCCAGGTGTGGATGACCGTCTCCAGGTCCAGATTGAGGCCTAGGTGGGGGGACCAGAGTCATCGGGACGAGTTGAGACCAAAGTATGAAGCAAATTTATCATGTCCAAGTGAGGCCCAGGTGGGGAACAGAGTAAAAATGTCCCATAGATGCCAGGTGGGAAAAGAGTCACAAGGTCCAGACTAGGCCTAAGTGAGGAGTAGATTCACCAGGTCCTGTTGAGGCCCAGTTGAGTATCAGTGTCCCCATCTCTGGGTGATTCCCAGAGAGGGACCAGAGTCACCCGGTTCTAGTGTGAGTCAGGTGCGGACCAGAGTCACCACGTCAGGATGAGGCCCAGAGGGGAACGAGAATCACTAGGTCCAGGTGAGGCCCCGTTGTGGAACTGAGAAAACAGGTCCCATGATGCACATATGAGGACCTGAGTCACCAGGCCCAGGGGAGGTCCCTGTGGGAACCAGTCACCTCGTCCAGGTGAGGCCCAGGTGGGACCACAGTCACCAGTTCCAGGTGAGGCCCAGGTATATAAGAGAGTATCCAGGTCCCAATGATGCCCAGGTAAGGTCCAGAGTCAACAGGTCCAGGAGAGGCCCAAATATGGATCAGAGTCATTGTGTTCCAGGGGAGGCCAGATGGAGACCACAGGTACCAGGTCCAGAAGAGCCCCATATGGGAACCAGAGCCACCAGATCCAGGTGAGGTCCAGGTGTGACCACAGTCACAAAGTCCAGGTGAGGCGCAGGTGGCAACAGGATTCACCAAATCCAGGTGAGGCCCAGGTGGCGTCCAGTCTCCAGATCCAGGTGCGGACCAGCTTAGGACCAGATTCACCAGGCCCAAGTGAATCCCAAGGGGTGACCAGAGTCACCAGGTAAGGGTGAGGCCTAGAGGGGGTACGAGAGTAACCAGTTTAGTTTGAGGCTCAGAATGGGACCAGAGGTCCCTGGTCAAAGTAAGGCCCAATTGTGGAATAGAGTATCCAGGTCCCAATGATGCCTGGGTGTGGACCAGAGTCACTAGGGCCATGCAGACCCAGATGGGGAACAGAATCACTAGGTCCTGGTGAGGCATAGAATAAGACCACTGGTGAAAAAGTCACCAGTATCAGGTAGCGCCTTGTTGGATCCAGAGCCATTCTATCCAGCTAGTCCCAGGTCCATGTGAGGCCCATGTGAGGACCAGATTCATCAGATCGAATTGAGGCATAGCTGTGGACAAGAGTCACCAAGTTTGGGTGCGGCCTAGGTGGGACAAGATTCAGCAGTTCTGAGTTAGGTCAAAATGGGGACGAAAGACACCAGGTGCAGGTGAGGCCAAACTGAGGACCAGATTCACCAGATCGAGGTGAGGCCCAGAGCGGGACGAGAATCACTAGGAACAGGTGAACCCCCGATGTGGAACTGAGAAACCAGGTGAATGCTGCCCATATGAGGACCTGAGTCACCAGGTCCAGGTGATGTCCCTGTGGGAAACAGTCACCTCGTCCAGGTGAGGCCCAGGTGGGACCACAGTCACCAGGTCCAGGTGAGACCCAGGTATATAAGAGAGTATCCAGTTCCCAATGATGCCCAGGTAGGGTCCAGAGTCACCAGGTCCAAGTGAGGCCCAGATGGAGCATATTCACTAGATCCAGGTGAGGCCCAGTTGAGGACAAGAGTCACCAGATCTGGTTGAGGCCTAGAGCCATACCAGAAACACCTGGCCCAGGTGACATCCAGATGGGGACCAGAGTCACCAGGTCAGGGTGAGGCCCAGAGAGGTTCCAGAGTCCTCATGTCCAGGTGAGGCTCAGGTGTGGAACAGAGTCACCAGGTACCAATGATGCCCAGGTGAGGACCAGAATCACCAGGTATGGGTGACGCGCAGATAGCATCAGAGTCACCAGTTCCAGGTGAGGCCAAGAAAGAGTCCACAGCATCAGGTCCAGGTGGGGAACAAAGTCACCAGGGCTGGGTGAGGCCCAGATGGGGACCAGATTCACCAGGTCCAAGTGAAGCCCAGGTGGTGACCAGAGTCACCGGGTCTGGGGGAGGACCAGGTAAGGACCAGATTCACTAGGTCCAAGAGGCCCACGTGGGGAGCTGAGTCACCAGGTATGGGTGAGGCCCAGGTGGCAACCACACTCACCAGGTCCAGGTGAGCCCAGCCTGCAGGCCAGAGTCACCAGATCCAGGTGAGGCCCTAGTGGAGATCGGAGTCAACAGGTAAATGTGAGTCTACAAGAAGACCACAGTGACCAGGTCCAGGTGTGGTTCATGTGGGAACGAGAGTCACCAGGTCCAGGTGAGACCCAGGTGGGGACCACAGTCACCAGGTCCAGATTGAGGCTTAGTTGGGGGGACCAGAGTCATCGGGACCAGTTGAGGCCAAAGTGTGGAGCAAAGTTATCATGTCCAGGTGAGGCCCAGGTGGGGAACAGTGTAACCATGTCCCATTGATGCCAGGTGGGAAAAGAGTCACAAGGTCCAGACGAGGCCTAAGTCAGGAGTAGATTCACCAGGTCCTGTTGAGGATCAGCTGAGGACCAGTGTCCCCAGCTCCGGAAGAGTCCCAGAGGGGGACCAGAGTCACCCGGTTCTGGTGATATCCAGGGGTGACCAGAGTCACCACGTCAGGGTGAGGCCCAGAGGGGGACGAGAATCACTAGGTCCAGGTGAGGCCCCGATGTGGAACTGAGAAACCAGGTCCCATGATGCCCATATGAGGACCTGAGTCATCAGGACCAGGTGAGGTCCCTGTGGGAACCAGTCACCTCGTCCAGGTGAGGCCCAGGTGGGACCACAGTCACCAGGTCCAGGTGAGGCCCAGGTATATAAGAGAGTATCCAGGTCCCAGTGATGCCCAGGTAAGGACCAGCGTCATCAGGTCCAGGAGAGGCCCAAATATGTATCAGAGTCATTGTATGCCAGGTGAGGCCAGATGGAGACAACACGGACCAGATTCAGGAGAGCCCCATATGGGAACCAGAGCAACCAGATCCAGGTGAGGTCCAGGTGGGACCACAGTCACAAGGTCCAGGTGAGGCGCAGGTGGCAACAGGATTCACCAAGTCCAGGTGAGACCCAGGTGGCGATCAGTCACCAGATCCATGTGAGGACCAGCTAAGGACCAGATTCACAAGGCCCAATTGAAGCCCAAGGGGTGACCAGATTTACCAGGTAATGGTGAGGCCCAGAGGGGGAACCAGAGTAACCAGTTTAGTTTGAGGCCCAGAATGGGACCAGAGGTCCCTGGTCAAAGTGAGGCCCAGGTGTGGAATAGAGTATCCATGTCCGAATGATGCCTGGTTGAGGACCAAAGTCACTAGGGCCATGCAGGCCCAGAAGGGGAACAGAATCACTAGGTCCTGGTGAGGCATAGAAAAAGTCCACATTCAGCAGTATCAGGTGAGCCGCTTGTGGGAACCAGAGCCACTCTATCCAGCTGAGTCCCAGGTCCATGTGAAGCCCACGTGAGGACCAGATTCATCAGGTCGAATTGAGGCATAGCTGGGGACAAGAGTCATCAGGTCTGGGTGCGGCCTAGGTGGAGCAAGATTCAGCAGTTCTGAGTTAGGTCAAAGTGGGGACGAGAGACACCAGGTCCAGGTGAGGCCAAACTGAGTACCAGATTCACCACATCCAGGGGAGGTCCATGTTGGAAAGAGAGTCACCAGGTCCAGGAGAGGTCCATGTGGGGACCAGAGTCACTAGATCCAGGTGAAGTCCAGGTGGGGACCAGAGTCACCAGATCCAGGTGAAGCCCAGGTGGGGACCAGAGTCACTAGGTCCTGATTAGACCCAGGTGAGGATCAGAGTTACCAGATACACGTGAGCCCCCGGCGGGGATCAGAGCCAAAAGGTCCACGTGAGGCCGGCTTGGGGACCCTCGTCAACAGGTCTACCTGAGGCCCAGGTGTGGAACAAAGTAATCATGTCCAGGTGAGTCCCCGGTGGTGACAAGAGTCACCACGTCCAGTTGAGGACCAATTGGGGACCAGGATCACCAGGTACAGGGGAGGCCCTTGAGAGAACCAGAGTCAACATTGTGAGGTCAGGCGCATGTGGCAACCAGGGTCAGCAGGTCCAAGTCAGGCCAAAGTGGGGTTCACAGTCACTAGGGCCCAGTGAGACCCAGAGGGGGACCAGAGTCACCTGGTCCAGGTGAGATCCAGTTGTGGAATACAGTCACCGGGTCCCAATTCTGCACAGTTGAGGACCATGGTCAACAGGGCCAGTTTAGGCCCAGATGGGGACCGGAGCCCCAAATTCAGGTGAAGCCCAGGTGGGGACCACAGTCACCAGATCCAGGGTAGTCTCAGGTGGAGACCAGAATCACCAGGTCCTGGTGAGGTGCAGGTGGCAACCAGTCTCACCAAGTCCCGGTGAGGCCCTGGTGGGGACCAGAGTCACGAGGTACATGAGAAGCTAGTAACACTGCAACCACCAGGTCCACATGATGTCCATGTGGGAACGAGAATTACAAGTTACAGGTGAGGAGCAGGTGGGGATATGAGTCACCATGTCCAGGTGAGACCCTGGTGGGAACCAGTGTCTCCATGTCCAAGTGTGGTCAGGTGAAGACGAGAGTTAATAGGTCCGGCCGCGTCACTGTTGGTGAACAGTGTAACCATATCCTGATGCTACTCAGGTGGGTACCAGATACAAGTCCTGGTGAGTGCCAGTTGGGACCAGAGACATGAGGTCCAGGTGAGGTACCGATGGAAACCACAGTCACCAGGTGAGGTGAGGCCATGCTTAGGATCAGAGTCACCACTTACAGGTGAAGTCCAGGAGGAGCCAGAGTCACATGGCACAGAAGAGGCCAAAGTCAGGACCAGAGTTACCACGATCAGGTCAGTCCCACTGGGAATAGAGTAACCACGTCCCCATGAAGCCCAGGTAGAACCACAGTTACCAGGTCCAGGGGCGGCCAACCTAAAGGCCATGCAGTGGAACCTTGTCCCGATGATGCCCAGGTAGGGAAGAGAGTCACCAGGTCCAAATGAGGCCCAGATGGAGCATATTCACTAGGTCCAGACGAGGCCCAGTTGAGGAACACAGACACCAGATATGGTTTAAACCTAGAGGGGTACCAGAATCACCTGGTCCAGGTGACATCCAGATGGGGACCAGATCTCCAGGACTGAGTCACGCGCAGAGAGGATAAGAGTCACCAGTTCCAGGTGAGGCCAAGAAAAAGTCCAAAGCAATCAGGTCCTGGTCGGGAACAAACTCACCAGGACTGGTTGAGGCCCAGATGGGGTAGAGATTCACCAGGTCCAGGTGAGGCCCAGGAGGTGACCAGAATCCCCGGGTCGGGGAGTGGACCATCTAAGGACCAGATTCACCAGGTCCAAGAGAACCATGTGGGTTCCTGAGTCATCAGGTATGGGTGAAGCTCAGGTGGCAACCCCACTCACCAGGTCCAGGTGAGGCCAACCTGCAAGCCAGAGTCACCAGATCCAGGTGAGGCCCTAGTGGGGACCGGTGTCACCAGGTAAATGTGAGTCTACAAGAAAACAACAGTCACCAGGTCCAGGTGTGTTTCATGTGGGAACGAGAGTCACCAGGTCCAGGTGAGACCCAGGTGGGGACCACAGTCACCAGGTGCAGATTGAGGCCTCGGTGGGGGGACGAGAGTCATCAGGAGCAGTTGAGGCCAAAGTGTGGAGCAAAGTTATCATGTCCAGGTGAGGCCCAGGTGGGGAACAGAATAACCATGTCCCATTGATGTCAGGTGAGAAAAGAGTCACAAGGTCCAAACGAGGCCTAAGTGAGGAGTAGATTCACCAGGTCCTGTTGAGGATCAGCTGAGGACCAGTGTCCCAGCTCCGGGTGAGTCCCAGAGGGGGACCAGAGTCACCCGGTTCTGGTGATATCCTGGTGGGGACAAGAATCACCACGTCCGGGTAAGGCCCAGATGGGGACGAGAATCACTAGGTCCAGATGAGGCCTCGATGTGGAACTGAGAAACCAGGTCCCATGAAGCCCATATGAGGACCTGATTCACCAGGTCCAGGTGAGGTCCCTGTGGGAACCAGTCACCTCGTCCAGGTGAGGTCCAGGTTGGACCACAGTCACAAGGTCCAGGTGAGGCGCAGGAGGCAACAGGATTCAACAAGTCCAGGTGAGGCTCTGGTGGCGACCAGTCACCAGATCCAGGTGCGGAACAGATAAGGACCAGATTCTCCAGGCCCAAGTGAAGCCCAATGGGTGACCAGAGTCACCAGGACTGGGTGAGGCCCAGAGGGGGGACCAGAGTAACCAGTTTAATTTGAGGCCAAGAATGGGACCAGAGGTCCCTGGTCAAAGAGGGGCCCAGGTGTGGAATAGAGTATCCAGGTCCCAATGATGCCTGGGTGAAGATCAGAGTCACTAGGACCATGCAGGCCCAGATGGGGAACAGAATCACTAGGTCCTGGTGAGGCATAGAATAAGACCACATTCAGGAGTATCAGGTGAGCCCCTTGTGAGAACCAGAGCCACTCTATCCAGCTGAGTCCCAGGACCAGGTGAGTCCCACGTGAGGACCAGATTCATCAGGTCGAATTGAGGCATAGCTGGGGACAAGAGTCACCAGGTCTGGGTGCGGCCTAGGTGGGGCAAGATTCAGCAGTTCTGAGTTAGGTCAAAGTGGGGACGAGAGACACCAGGTCCAGGTGAGGCCAAACTGAGGACCAGAGTCACCACATCCAGGTGAGGTCCATGTTGGAAAAGAGTCACCAGGTCCAGGAGAGGTCCAGGTGGGGTCCAGAGTCACCAGATCCATGTGAAGTCCAGGTGGGGACCAGAGTCACCAGATCCATGTGAAGCCCAGGTGGGGACCAGAGTCACTAGGTCCAGATGAGGCCCAGGTGAGGACCAGAGATACCAGGTACACGTGAGGATCCGGTGGGGATCGGAGGCAACAGGTCCATGTGAGGCCGGCTTGGGGACCATGGTCAACAGGTCTACTTGAGGCCCAGGTGTGGAACACAGTAAGCAGGTCCAAGTGAGTCCCCATTGGTGACAGGAGTCACCACGTCCAGGTGTGAGCCAGGTCCGACCAGGATCACCAGGTCCAGGGAAGGCCCTTGAAAGACCAGAGTCAATAGTTCGAGGTCAGGCGCAGGTGGCAACCAGGGTCAGCAGGCCCAAGTCAGGCCAAAGTGGGGTTCACAGTCACTAGGCCACGGTCAAACCCAGAGTGGGACCAGAGTCACCAGGTCCAGGTGAGGCCCAGGTGGGAACCAGGATCACCAGGTCAAGTTGAGGACTAGAGGGGTATCAGAATCACCTGGTCCAGGTGACATCCAGATGGGGACCAGAGTCACCATGTCAGGCTGAGGCCCAGAGGGGATCCAGAGTCAACATATTCAGGTGAGGCTCAGGTGTGGAACAGAGTATCCAGGTCATAATGGTCCACAGGTGAGGACCAGAGTCACCAGATCTGGGTGAGGCCCAGTTAGCATCAGAGTCAGCAGTTCCACGTTAGCCAAGAAGGAGTCCACAGCAATCAGGTCCAGGTGGGGAAGAAAGTCAACAGGACTGGGTGAGTCCCAGATGGGGACCAGATTCACCAGACCCAGGTGATTCCCATGTGGTGACCAGAATTACCAGTTCCGGGTGACCACCAGGTAAGGACCAGATTCACCAGGTCCAAGTGAGGCCCACGTGGGGACCTGTGTCACTAGGCAAGGGTGAGGCCCAGGTGACAAACCCACTCACCAGATCCAGGTGAGGCCAATCTGCAGGCCATGCAGAAGAACCAGGTCCCAATGATGCCCAGGTAGGGACGAGAGTTACCAGGTCCAGGTGAGGCCAACCTCCAGGACATGCAGTGGAATCATGTCCCGATGATGCCCATGTATGGACCAGAGTTACCAGGTCCAGGTGAGGCCAACATGCAGGTCATGCAGTAGAACCATGTCCCGATGATGCCCAGGTAGTGACCAGAGTCACCAGGTCCAAATGAGGCCCAGATGGAGCATATTCACTAGGTCCAGGTGAGGCCCAGTTGAGGACCAGAGTCACCAGATCTGGTTGAGGCCCAGAGGGGTACCATAATCCCCTGGTCCAGGTGACATCCATATGGGGACCAGAGTCACCAGGTCAGGTTGATAGCCAGAGAGATTCCAGAGTCATCATGTCCAGGGGAGCCTCAGGTGTGGAACAGAGTCACCAGGACCAATGATGCCCAGGTGAGGACCAGAGTCACCAGGTTCACGTGAAGCCCCGGTGGGGATCAGAGGCAACAGGTCCATGTGAGGCCGGCTTGGGCACCATGGTCAACAGGTCTATTGAGTCCCAGGTGTGGAACACAGAAAGCAGGTCCAGGTGAGTCCCCAGTGGTGACAAGAGTCACCACGTCCAGGTGATGCCCGGTGGGGACTAGGATCACCAGGTACAGGGGAGGCCCTTGAAAGAACCAGAGTCAACAGTTCGACGTCAGGCGAAGGTTCCAACCAGGGTCAGCAGGTCAAGTCAGGCCAAAGTGGGTTTCACAGTCACTAGGGCACGGTGAGACCCAGAGGGGAACAGGAGTCACGTGGTCCAGGTGAGTTCCAGTTGTGGAACACAGTCACCGCATCCCAATTTTGCCCAGTTGAGGACCATGGTCAACAGGGCCAGGTGAGCCCCAGATGGGGACCGGAGTCCCCAAATCCAGGTGAAGCCCAGGTGGGGACAACAGTCACTAGATCCAGGGTAGTCTCAGGTGCAGACCAGAATCACCAGGTGCAGGTGAGATGCAGGTGGCAACCATACAGACCATGTCCCGATGAGAACCTGGTGGGGACCAGAGTCAAGAGGAACATGAGAAGCTAGAAACACTGCAGCCACCAGGTCCACAGGATGTCCATGTGGAAACGAGAATCACCAGTTACAGGTGAGGACCAGGTGGGGATATGAGTCACCATGTCCAGGGGAGACCCAGGTTGGAACCAGTGTCACCATGTCCAGGTGTGGCCCAGGTGAAGACCAGAGTTAATAGGTCCGTCTGGGTCACTCTTAGTGAACAGTGTAACCATAACCTGATGCTACCCAGGTGGGTACCAGAGACACCAGGCCGTGGTGAGTGCCAGTTGGGACCAGAGACATGAGGTCCAGGTGAGGTACATATGGGAACCACAGTCACCAGGTCAGGTGAGGCCATGCTTAGAATCAGAGTCACCAGTTACAGGTGAGGCCCAGTTAGAGGCAGAATCACCTGGTACAGAGAGGCCAAAGTCAGGACCAGAGTTACCAGGATCAGGTCAGTCCCAGTGGGGAACAGAGTAACCATGTCCCGATGATGTCCAGATAGAACCAGCGTCACCAGGTCCAGATGAGGCGCAGGTGGGGAGCATGTTCACTAGGTCCCGGTGAGGCCCAGTTGAGGACCAGAGTCACCAGGTCTAGTTGAGGCCTAGAGGGGTACCAGATTCACCTGGTCTAGGTGACATCCAGATGGGGACCAGAGTCACCATGTCAGGCTGAGTCCCAGAGGGGATCCAGAGGCAGCATGTCCAGGTGAGGCTCAGGTGTGGAACAGAGTATCCAGGTCATAATGGTCCACAGGTGAGGACCAGAGTCACCAGATCTGGGTGAGGCCCAGTTAGGATCATAGTCACCAGTTCCAGGTGAGGCCAAGAAGGAGTCCACAGCAATCAGGTCCAGGTGGGGAAGAAAGTCAACAGGACTGGGTGAGGCCCAGATGGGGACCAGATTCACCAGGTCCAGGTGATTCCCAGGTGGTGACCAGGGTTACCAGGTCCGGGTGAGGACCAGGTAAGGACCAGATTCACCAGGTTCAAATGAGGCCCACGTGGGGACCTGTGTCACCAGGTATGGTTGAGACCCAGGTGGCAACCTCACTCACCAGGTCCGGCTGAGGCCAACATGCAGGCCATGCAGAGGAAACGTGTCCCGATGATGTCGAGGTAGGGACCAGAGTTACCAGGTCCAGGTGAGGCCAGCATGCAGGCCAGAGTCACCACATCCAGGTGAGGCCCTAGTGGGGACGGGAGTCACAAGGTAAATGTGAGTCTACAAGAACACCACTGTCACCAGGTCCAGGTGTGGTTCATGTGGGAACGGGAGTCACCAGGTCCAGCTGAGACCCAGTTGGGGACGACAGTCACCAGTCCAGATTGAGACCTAGGTTGGGGGACGAGAGTCATCAGGACCAGTTGAGGCCAAAGTGTACAGCAAAGTTATCATGTCAAGGTGAGGCCCAGGTGGGGAACAGAGTAACCATGTCCCATTGAGGCCAGGTGGGAAAAGAGTCACAAGGTCCAGACGAAGCCTAAGATTGGAGTAGATTCACCAGGTCCTGTTGAGGCCCACCTGAGGACCAGTGTCACCAGCTCCGGGTGTGTCACCCGGTTCTGGTGATATCCATGTGGGGACCAGTGTCACAAGTCAGGGTGAGGCCCTGAGGGGGACGAGAATCACTAGGTCCAGTTGAGGCCCCGATGTGGAACTGTGAAACCAGGTCCCAAGATGCCCATATGAGGACCTGAGTCACCAGGTCCAGGTGATGTCCCTGTGGGAACCAGTCACCCCGTCCAGGTGAGGCTCGGGTGGGACCACAGTCACCAGGTCCTGGTGAGGCCCAGGTATATAAGAGAGTATCCAGGTCCCAATGATGCCCAGGTAAGGACCAGACTCAACAGGTCCAGGAGAGGCCCAAATATGGATCAGAGTCATTGTGTTCCAGGTGAGGCCAGATGGAGACCACAGGAGCCAGGTCCAGGAGAGCCCCATATGGGAACCAGAGCCACCAGATCCAGGTGAGTTCCAGGAGGGACCACAGTCACAAGGTCCAGGTGAGGCGCAGGTGGCAACATGATTCACCAAGTCCAGGTGAGGCCCACGTGGTGACCTGTCACCAGATCCAGGTGCGGACCAGCTAAGAACCAGATTCACCAGCCGCAAGTGAAGCCCAAGGGGTGACCAGTGTCACCAGGTAAGGGTGAGGCCCAGAGGGGGAACCAGAGTAACCAGTTTAGTTTGAGGCCCAGAATGGGACCAGAGTTCCCTGGACAAAGTGAGGCCCAGGTGTGGAATAGAGTATCCAGGTCCCAATGATGCCTGGGTGAGGACCAGAGTCACTAATGCCATGAAAGCCCAGATGGGGAACAGAATCACTAGATCCTGGTGAGGCATAGAATAAGAACACAGTCACCAGTATCAGGTGAGCCCCTTGTGGGAACCAGAGCCACTCTATCCCGCTGAGTCCCAGGTTCATGTGAGACCCACCTGAGGACCAGATTCATCAGGTCGAATTGAGGCATAGCTGGGGACAAGAGTCATCAGGTCTGGGTGCGGCCTAGGTGGGGCAAGATTCAGCAGTTCTGAGTTAGGTCAAAGTGGGGACGAGAGACACCAGTCCAGGTGAGGCCAAACTGAGACAAGAGTCACCAGATACAGGTGAGTTCCAGGTGGGGACCAGAGTCAGGAGATCCATGTGAAGTCCAGGTGGGGACCAGAGTCATTAGGGGCAGATGAAGCCCAGGTGAGGACCAGAGTTACCAGGTACACGTGAGGCCCCGGTGGGGATCAGAGGTAACAGGTCCATGTGAGGCGAGCTTGGGGACTATGGTCAAGAGGTGTAATTGAGGCCCAGGTGTGGAACACAGTAAGCAGGTCCAGATGAGTCCCCGGTGGTGACTAGAGACACCACGTGCAGGTGAGGCCCAGGTGGGCATCAGGATCACCCGGTACAGGGGAGGCCCTTGAAAGAACCATAGTCAACAATTCGAGGTCAGGCACAGGTGGCAACCAGGGTCAGCAGGTCGAAGTCAGGCCAAAGTGGGGTTCACAGTGACTAGGGCACGGTGAGACCCAGAGGGGGACCAGAGTCACCTGGTCCAGGTGAGTTCCAGTTGTGGAACACAGTCACAGTGTCCCAATTTTGCCCAGCTGAGGACCATGGTCAAAGGGCCAGGTGAGGCCCAGATGGGGACCGGAGTACCCAAATCCAGGTGAAGCCCAGGTGGGGACCACAGTCACCAGATCCAGGGGAGTCTCAGGTGCAGACCAGAATCACCAGGTCCAGGTGTGGTGCAGGTGGCAACCACACTCACCAGGTCCCGGTGAGGCCCTGGTGGGGACCAGAGTCACGAGGTACATGAGAAGCTAGAAACACTGCAGCCACCAGGTCCACATGATGTCCATGTGGGAACGAGAATCACCAGTTACAGGGGAGGACCAGGTGGGGATCCGACTCACCATGTCCAGGTGAGACCGAGGTGGGAACCAGTATCACCATGTCCAGGTGTGGCCCAGGTGAAGGCCAGAGTTAATAGGTCCCGCTGAGTCACTGTTATTGAACAGTGTAACCATATCGTCATGCTACCGAGGTGGGTACCGAGACACCAGGTCCTGGTGAGGCCCAGTTGGGACCAGAGACATGAGGTCCAGGTGAGGTCCCGATGGGAACCACAGTCACCAGGTCAGGTGAGGCCATGCTTACGATCAGAGTCACCAGTTACAGGTGAGGCCCAGGTGGAGCCAGAGTCACCTGGTACAGAAAATGCCAAAGTCAGGAATAGTGTTACCAGGATCAGGTCACTCCCAGTGGGGAATAGAGTAACCATGTCCCGATGATGCACACGTAGAACCAGAGTCACCATGTCCAGATGAGGCGCAGTTGGGGAGCATATTCACTAGGTCCCGGGGAGTCCCAGTTGAGGACTAGAGTCACCAGGTTTGGTTGAGGCCTAGAGGGGTACCAGATTCACCTGGTCTAGGAGACATCCAGATGGGGACCAGAGTCTCCATGTCAGAGGGAGGCCCAGAGTGGATCCAGAGTCATCATGTCCAGGTGAGTCCCAGGTGTGGAGCAAAGTTATCATGTCCAGGTGAGGCCCAGGAGGGAAACAGAGTAGCCATGATCCCATTGATGCCAGGTGGGAAAAGAGTCACAAGGTCCAGACGAGACCTAAGTAAGGAGTAGATTCAACAGGTACTGTTGAGATCCAGCTGAGGACAAGTGTCGCCAGCTTCGGGTGAGTCCCAGAGGGGGACCAGAGTCACCCGGTACTGGTGATATCCAGGTGGGGACCAGAGTCACCACGTCAGGGTGAGGCCCAGAGGGGACGAGAATCACTAGATCCAGGTGAGGCCCCGATGTGGAACTGAGAAACCAGGTCCCATGATGCCAATATGAGGACCTGAGCCACCAGGTCCAGGTGAGGTCACTGTGGGAACAAGTCACCTCGTCCAGGTGAGATCCAGGTGGGACCACAGTCACCAGGTACAGATGAGGCCCAGGAATATAAGAGAGTATCCAGGTCCCAATAAAGCCCAGGTAAGGACCAGAGTCAACAGGTCCAGGAGAGGCCCAAATATGGATCAGAGTCATTGTGTTCCAGGTGAGGCCAAATGGAGACCACAGGAACCAGGTCCAGGAGAGCCCCATATGGGAACCAGAGCCACCAGATCCAGGTGAGGTCCAGGTGGGACCACAGTCACAAGGTCCAGGGGAGGCACAGGAGGCAACAGGATTCAACAAGTCCAGGTGAGACCCAGGTGGCGACCAATCACCAGATCCAGGTGCGGACCAGCTAAGGACCAGTTTCAGCAGGCCCATATGAAGCCTAAGGGGTGACCAGAGTCACCAGGTAGGGGTGAGGCCCAGAGGGGGGACCAGAGTAACCAGTTTAGTTTGAGGCCCAGAATGGGACCAGAGGTCCCTCGTCCAAGTGAGGCCCAGGTGTAGAATAGATTATCCAGGTCCCAATGATGCCTGGGTGAGGACCAGAGTCACTAGGGCCATGCAGGCCCAGATGGCAAACAGAATCACTAGGTCCTGGTGAGGCATAGAATAACACCACAGTCAGCAGTATCAGGTGATCCCCTTGTGAGAACCAGAGCCACTCTATGGAGCTGAGTCCCAGGTCCATGTGAGGCCCAGGTGAGGACCAGATTCATCAGGTCGAATTGAGGCATAGCTGGGGACAAGAGTCACCAGGTCTGGGGGCGGCCTAGGTGTGGCAAGATTCTGCAGTTTTGAGTTAGTTCAATGTGGGGATGAGAGACACCAGGTCCAGGTGAGGGCAAAGTGAGGACCAGAGTCACCAGATCCAGGTGAGGTCCATGTTGAACAGAGAGTCACCAGGTCCAGGAGATGTCCAGGTGGGGACCAGAGTCACCAGATCCAGGTGAAGTCCAGGTGGGGACCAGAGTCACCAGATCCAGGTGAAGAACAGGTGGTGACCAGAGTCACTAGGTCCAGATGAGGCCAGGTGAGGACCAGAGTTACCAGACAACTGAGGCCCCGGTGGGGATCAGAGGCAACAGGTCTACTTGAGGCCCAGGTGTAGAACACAGTAACAAGGGCCAGGTGAGTCCCCGGTGTTGACAAGTGTCACCACGTCCAGGTGAGGCCCAGGTGGGGACCAGGATCACCAGGTCCAGGGGAGGGCCTTGAAAGAACCAGAGTCAAAAGTTCGAGGTCAGGAGCAGGTGGCAACCAGGGTCAGCAGGTCCAAGTCAGGCCAAAGTGGGGTTCACAGTCACTAGGGAACGGTGAGACCCAGAGGGGTACCAGAGTCACCTGGTCCAGGTGAGGTCCAGTTGTGGAACACAGCCAACGGGACCAATTTTGCCCAGTTGAGGACCATGGTCAACACGGCCAGGTGAGGCCCAGATGGGGACCAGAGTCCCCAAATCCAGGTGAACCCAGGTGGGGACCACAGTCACCAGATCCAGGGTAGTCTCAGGTGCAGACCAGAATCACCAGATCCAGGTGAGGTGCAGGTGGCAACCACACTCACCAGGTCCCGGTCAGGTCCTGATGGGGACCAGAGTCACGAGGTACATGAGAAGCTAGAAACACTGCAGCCACCAGGTCCACATGATGTCCATGTGGGAACGAGAATCACCAGTTACAGGTGAGGAGCAGGTAGGGATCTGAGTCACCATGTCCCGGTGAGACTCTGGTGGGAACCAGTGTCACCATGTCCAAGTGTAGACCAGGTGAAGACGAGAGTTAATAGGTCCGGCCTCGTCACTCTTGGTGAACAGTGTAACCATATCCTGATGCTACTCAGGTGGGTACCAGATACAAGTCCTGGTGAGTCCTAGTTGGGACCAGAGACATGAGGTCCAGGTGAGGTACCGATGGAAACCACAGTCTCCAGGTGAGGTGAGTCCATGCTTAGGATCAGAGTTACCACTTACAGGTGAGGTCCAGGGGGAGCCAGAGTCACATGACACAGAAAAGGCCAAAGTCAGGACCAGAGTTACCACGATCAGGTCAGTCCCACTGGGAATAGAGTAACCACGTCCCGATGATGCCCAGGTAGAACCACATTTACCAGGTCCAGGTGCGGCCAACCTAAAGGCCATGCAGTGGAACCTTGTCCCGATGATGCCCAGGTAGGGAAGAGAGTCACCAGGTCCAAATGAGGCCCAGATGGAGCATATTCACTAGGTCCAGACGAGGCCCAGTTGAGGACCAGAGACACCAGATCTGGTTTAGACCTAGAGGGGTACCAGAATAACCTGGTCCAGGTGATATCCAGATGAGGACCAGAGTCTCCAGGCCTGAGTCACGCGCAGAGAGGATAAGAGTCACCAGTTCCAGGTGAGGCCAAGAAAGAGTCCAAAGCAATCAGGTCCAGGTGGGGAACAAACTCACCAGGACTGGTTGAGGCCCAGATGGGGTAGAGATTCACCAGGTCCAGGTGAGGCCCAGGAGGTGACCAGAATCCCCGGGTCTGGGAGAGGACCATGTAAGGACCAGATTCACCAGGTCCAAGAGAATCACGTGGGTTCCTGAGTCATCAGGTATGGGTGAAGCTCAGGTGGCAACCCCACTCACCAGGTCCAGGTGAAGCCAACCTGCAAGCCAGAGTCACCAGATCCAGGTGAGGCCCTAGTGGGGACCGGTGTCACCAGGTAAATGTGAGTCTACAAGAAAAACAACAGTCACCAGGTCCAGGTGTGTTTCATGTGGGAACGAGAGTCACCAGGTCCAGGTGAGACCCAGGTGGGGACCACAGTCACCAGGTCCAGATTGAGGCCTCGGTGGGGGGACAAGAGTCATCAGGAGCAGTTGAGGCCAAACTGTGGAGCAAAGTTATCATGTCCAGGTGAGGCCCAGTTGGGGAACAGAATAAACATGTCCCATTGATGTCAGGTGAGAAAAGAGTCACAAGGTCCAAACGAGGCCTAAGTGAGGAGTAGATTCACCAGGTCCTGTTGAGGATCAGCTGAGGACTAGTGTCCCAGCTCCGGGTGAGTCCCAGAGGGGGACCAGAGTCACCCGGTTCTGGTGATATCCAGGTGGGGACCAGAATCACCACGTCCGGGGAAGGCCCAGAGGGGGACGAGAATCACTAGTTCCAGATGAGGCCCCGATGTGGAACTGAGAAACCAGGTCTCATGAAGCCCATATGAGGACCTGAGTCACCAGGTGCAGGTGAGGTCCCTGTGGGAACCAGTCACCTCGTCCAGGTGAGGTCCAGGTTGGACCACAGTCACAAGGTCCAGGTGAGCCGCAGGAGGCAACAGGATTCACCAAGTCCAGGTGAGGCCCAGGTGGCGACCAGTCACCAGATCCAGGTGCGGAACAGATAAGGACCAGATTCTCCAGGCCCAAGTGAAGCCCAATGGGTGACCAGAGTCACCAGGGCAGGGTGAGGCCCAGAGGGGGGACCAGAGTAACCAGTTTAGTTTGAGGCCCAGAATGGGACCAGAGGTCCCTGTTCAAAGAGAGGCCCAGGTGTGGAATAGAGTATCCAGGTCACAATAACGCCTGGGTGAGGACCAGAGTCACTAGGGCCATGCAGGCCAAGATGGGGAACAGAATCACTAGGTCCTGGTGAGGCATAGAATAAGACCACATTCAGCAGTATCAGGTGAGCCCCTTGTGAGAACCAGAGACACTCTATCTAGCTGAGTCCCAGGAACAGAGTGAGTCCCACGTGAGGACCAGATTCATCAGGTCGAATTGAGGCATAGCTGGGACAAGAGTCACCAGGTCTGGGTGCGGCCTAGGTGGGGCAAGATTCAGCAGTTCTGAGTTAGGTCAAAGTGGGGACGAGAGACACCAGGTCTAGGTGAGGTCAAACTGAGGACCAAATTCACCAGATCCAGGTGAGGTCCATGTTGGAAAGAGAGTCATGAGGTCCAGGAGTGGTCCAGGTGGGGTCCAGAGTCACAAGATCCATGTGAAGTCCAGGTGGGGACCAGAGTCACCAGATCCATGTGAAGCCCAGGTGGGGACCAGAGTCACTAGGACAAGATGAGGCCCAGGTGAGGACCAGAGATACCAGGTACACGTGAGGATCCGGTGGGGATCAGAGGCAACAGGTCCATGTGAGGCCGGCTTGGGGACCATGGTCAACAGGTCTACTTGAGGCCCAGGTGTGGAACACAGTAAGCAGGTCCAGGTGAGTCCCCATTGGTGACAGGAGTCACCACGTCCAGGTGTGAGCCAGGTCCGACCAGGATCACCAGGTCCAGGGAAGGCCCTTGAAAGAACCAGAGTCAACAGTTCGTGGTCAGGCGCAGGTGGCAACCAGGGTCAGCAGGTCCAAGTCAGGCCAAAGTGGGGTTCACAGTCACTAGGGCACGGTGACACCCAGAGTGGGACCAGAGTCACCTGGTCCAGGTGAGTTCCAGTTGTGGAACACAGACACCGGGTCCCAATTTCGCACAGTTGAGGACCATGGTCAACAGGGCTAGGTGAGGCACCAGATGGGGACTGGAGTCCCCAAATTCAGGTGAAGCCCAGGTGGGGACCACTGTCACCAGATCCAGGGTAGTCTCAGGTGCAGACCAGAATCACCAGGTCCATGTGAGGTGCAGGTGGCAACCACACTCACCCGGTCCCGGAGATGCCCCGGTGGGGACCAGAGACACGAGGTACATGAGAAGCTAGAAACACTGCAGCCACCAGGTCCACATGATGTCCATGTGGGAATGAAAATCACCAGTTACAGGTGAGGACCAGGTGGGGATCAGACTCACCATGTCCAGGTGAGACCAAGGTGGGAACCAGTGACACCATGTCCTCGTGTGCCCCAGGTGAAGACCAGAGTTATTAGGTCCGGCTGGATGAGTGTTAGTGAACAGTGTAACCATATCCTGATGCTACCCAGGTGGGTACCAGAGACACCAGGTCCTTGTGAGGCCCAGGTGTAACCGGAGACATGAGGTCCAGGTGAGGTCTCGATGGGAACCACAGTCACCAGGTCAGGTGAGCCCATGCATAGGATCAGAGTCACCAGGTACAGGTGAGGCCCAGGTCGAGCCAGAGTCACCTGGTACAGAAGAGGCCAAAGTCAGGACCAGAGTTACCAGGATCAGGTCAGTCCCAGTGGGTAATACAGTAACCATGTCCAATGATGCTCAGGTAGAATCAAAGTCACCAGTTCCAGCGAGGCGCAGGTGGGGAGAATATTCACTAGGTCCAGGTGAGGCCCAGATGAGGACCAGAGTCACCAGGTCTAGTTGACGCCTAGAGGGGTACCAGATTCACCTGGTCTAGGGGACATCCAGATGGGGACCAGAGTCACCATGTCAGGGTGAGGCCGAGAGGGCCTCCAGATTCATCATGTCCAGGTGAGGTTCAGGTGTGGAACAGAGTATCCAGGTCATAATGGTCCACATGTGAGGACCAGAGTCACCAGATCTGGGTGAGGCCCAGTTAGGAGCAGAGTCACAAGTTCCAGTTGAGGCGAAGAAGGAGTCCACAGTAATCAGGTCCAGGTGGGGATCAAAGTCACCAGGAATGGGTGAGGCCCAGATGGGGACCAGATTCACCAGGTCCAGGTGATTCCCAGGTGGTGACAAGGGTTACCAGTTCCGGGTGAGGACCAGGTAAGGACCAGATTCACCAGGTCCAAGTGAGGCCCACGTGAGACCTGTGTCACCAGGTATGGGTGAGGCCCAGGTGGCAAGCCCACTCACCAGGTCTAGGTGAGGCCAACCTGCAGGCCATGCAGAGGAACCGTGTCCCGATGATGCCCAGGTAGGGACCAGAGTTACGAGGTCCAGGTGACGCCAACCTGCAGGACATGCAGAGAAACCGTGTCCCGATAATGCCCAGATAGGGACCAGAGTTACCAGATAAAGAAGAGGTCAACCTGCAGACCATTATGTGGAACCATGTCCCGTTGTTGCCCACGAAGGGACCAGAGTCACCAGGTCCAAATGAGGCCCAGATGGAGCATATTCATTAGGTCCAGGTGAGGCCCAGTTGAGGACCAGAGTCACCAGATCTGGTTGAGGCCCAGAGGGGTACCATATTCACCTGGTCAAGGTGACATCCAGATGGGGACCAGAGTAACAATGTCAGTGTGAGGCCCAGAGGGGATCCAGAGTCATCATGTCCAGGTGAGGCTCAGGTGTGGAACAGAGTATCCAGGTCATAATGGTCCACCGGTGAGGACCAGAGTCACCAGATCTGGGAGAGGCCCAGTTAGGTTCAGAGTTACCACTTCCAGGTGAGGCCAAGAAGGTGTCCAAGCAATCAGGTCCAGGTGGGGAACAAAGTCACCAGGACTAGGTGATGCCCAGGTGGTGACCAGATTTACCACTTCCGGGTGAGGACTAGGTAAGGACCACATTCACCAGGTCCAAGTGAGGCCCACGTGGGGACCTGTGTCACCAGGCATGGGTAAGATCCAGGTGGGAACCCCACTCACCAGGTCAAGATGACCCGAAGATGCCAAGGTAGGGACCAGAGTTACCAGGTCCAGATGAGGCAAACCAGCAGGCCATGCAGTGGAACCATTTCCCGATGATGCCCAGTGAGTGACCAGAGTCACCAGGTCCAAATGAGGCCCAGATGGAGCATATTCACTAGGTCCAGGTGAGGCCCAGTTGAGGACAAGAGTCACCAGATCTGGTTGAGGCCTAGAGGGGTTCCAGAATCACCTGGTCCAGGTGACATCCAGATGGGGACCAGATCGCCAGGTCAGGGATGAGGCCCAGAGTGGTCCCAGAGACATCATGTCCAGGTGAGGCTCAGGTGTGGAACAGAGTAACCAGGTACCAATGATGCCCAGGTGAGGACGAGAGTCACCAGGTCTGGGTGACGCACTGATAGGAATCAGAGTCACCAGTTCAAGGTGAGGGCAAGAAAGAGTCCAGAGCAAACACGTCCAGGTGGGGAATATAGTCACCGAGGACTGGGTTAGGCCCAGATGGGGACCAGATTCACCAGGTCTAGGTGAGGCCCAGGTTGTGACAACATTCCCAGGGTCTGGGAGAAGACCAGGTAAGGGCCAATTCACCAGGTCCCAAGAGGCCCACGTGGGGACCTGAGTCACCAGGTATGGGTGAGGCCCAGGTGGCATCCCACTAACCAAGTCCAGGTGAGGCCAACCTGCAGGCCAGAGTCACCAGATCCAGGTGACGGCCCTAGTGGGGGCCAGAGTCACCAGGTAAATGTGAGTCTACAAGTACACCACAGTCACCAGGTCCAGGTGTGATTCATGTGGGAACGAGAGTCACAAGGTCCAGGTGAGACCAGGTGTGAATGACAGTCTCCAGGTCCAGATTGAGGACTAGGTGCGGGGACCAGAGTCATCGGGACGAGTTGAGGCCAAAGTATGGAGCAAAGTTATCATGTCCAAGTGAGGGCCCAGGTCGGGAACAGAGTAAAAATGTCCCATAGATACCAGGTGGGAAAAGAGTCACAAGGTCCAGACGAGGCCTAAGTGAGGAGTAGATTCACCAGGTCCTGTTGAGGCCCAGTTGAGGATCAGTGTCCCCAGCTCTGGGTGATTCCCAGAGGGGGACCAGAGTCACCCGGTTCTGGTGTGAGTCAGGTGCGGACCAGAGTCACCACGTCAGGGTGAGGCCCAGAGGGGAACGAGAATCACTAGGTCCAGGTGAGGCCCCAATGTGGAACTGAGAAACCAGTCCCATGATGCCCATATGAGGACCTGAGTCACCAGGTCCAGGAGAGGTCCATGTGGGACCCAGAGTCACTAGATCCAGGTGAAGTCCAGGTGGGGACCAGAGTCACCAGATCCAGGCGAAGCCCAGGTGGGGACCAGAGTCACTAGGTCCTGATTAGACCCAGGTGAGATCAGAGTTACCAGATACACGTGAGCCCCGGCGGGGATCACAGCCAAAGGTCCAGGTGAGGCCGGCTTGGGGACCCTCGTCAGCAGGTCTACCTGAGGCTCAGGTGTGGAACACATGTAATCATGTCCAGGTGAGTCCCCGGGTGGTGACAAGAGTCACCACGTCCAGTTGAGGCCCAATTGGGGACCAGATCACAGGTACAGGGGAGGCCCTTGAGAGAACCAGAGTCAACAGTTCGAAGTCACGCGCAGGTGGCAACCAGGGTCAGCAGGTCCTAAGTCAGGGCCAAAGTGGGGTTCACAGTCACTAGGGCACAGTGAGACCCAGAGGGGGACCAGAGTCAACTTGTACAGGTGAGGTCCAGTTGTGGAACACACTCACCGTGTCCCAATTTTGCCCAGTTGAGGATCATGGTCAACAGGGCCAGGTGAGGCCCAGATGGGGACCGGAGTCCCCAAATTCAGGTGACGCCCAGGTGGGGACCACAGTCACCAGATCCAGGGTAGTCTCAGGTGGACACCAGAATCACCAGGTCCTGGTGAGATGCAGGTGGCAACCACACTCACCAAGTCCCCGGTGAGGCTCTGGTGGGGACCAGAGTCACGAGGTACATGAGAAGCTAGAAACACTGCAGCCACCAGGTCCACATTATGTCCATGAGGGAACGAGAATTACAAGTTACAGGTGAGGACCAGGTGGGGATCTGAGTCACCATGTCCAGGTGAGACCATGGTGGGAACCAGTGTCACCATGTCCAAGTGTGGACCAGGTGAAGACGAGAGTTAATAGGTTCAGGCCGGGTCACTGTTAGTGAACAGTGTAACCATATCCTGATGCTACTCATGTGTGTACCAGATACAAGGTCCTGGTGAGTCCCAGTTGGGACCAGAGACATGAGGACCAGGTGAGGTACCGATTGAAACCACAGTCACCAGGTCAGGTGAGGCATGCTTATTGATCAGAGTCACCACTACAGGTGATTCAGGTGGAGCACAGTATCATGCACACGAAGAGCCAAAGTCGACCAATTACCACGATCAGTCAGTCCCCTGGGAATAGAGTAACCACGTCCCGATGATGCCCAGGTAGAACCACAGTTATCCAGGTCCAGGTGCGGCCAACCTAAAGGCCATGCAGTGGAACCATGTCCCGATGATGCCCAGGTAGGAAGAGAGTCACCAGGTCAAATGAGCCCAGATGGAGATATTAATAGTCAACGTGAGGCCAGTTGAGGACCACAGTCACCAATCCAGGTGAAGCCAAGGTGGGGACCAGAGTACTAGGTCCAGATGAGGCCAAGTGAGGACCAGTCGTTTACCAGGTACACGTG